>NW_010429751.1:11882-13819 GCF_000710305.1 Buceros rhinoceros silvestris | reverse complement strand
TGGAAATATTCTCCACGTTAGCAGTCAGTGTAATTTATTTATTGAACTGGCTGCCAAAATGTGCTTACTTTGCTTGTCTTTGTCCTCCACAATGCTTCTCTTGTTTCTACCATCTCAACAAATACAAAGTCATTAGTAAGTAAGTTTTTTACCCACATGACACCTCCAGGCTCCACAAGCAAGCTTTTGCTAAACAGACTGCTGTTCTATGTCCAACAATCACTTTCCATGGGAATGCTTATTGTTGATAGTGCCACAACGGGGTGCTGGGCCATCCGTCTTGTCTAGACTGTGCTTTTGCCAGGAAAAGTTGGACCAGATGACTTCAAGTGGGCTTATAAAAAGGTGGGGAAAATCGTTTTAGCAAGGCCTGTTTTGACAGGACAAAGGATTATCGTTTTAAATTAAAAGAAGGAAGACATTTTTTATAATGAGGGTGGTGAAACACTGGAACACGTTGCTCAGAAAGTGGTAGAAGCCCCATCTCTGAACATAGTCAAAGTCAGGTTGGACGGGGCCCTGAGCAACCTGATCTAGTTAAAGGTGTCCCTCCTGCTCACTGTAAGGACGTTGGACTACATGACCTTTAAAGCTCTCTTCCAACCCAAAACATTCTATGATCCTTGAGCTCCCTTCCAAACTGATATTCCACAATTCTGTGATTCATTATGCAATTCAAAACATCTGTCTGAACGATCAGTCTTTTTCCGAGCAGAAAGCGGATTTTACCCACCCGACATCTCACTTCATGGATTTCCTCTGAGTATCCCAAATACCTCATTCTTTCTTTGCCAATGTAGGATATGAATCAGTAGTAATTAAAACTCACTGAGATACTCACCCTGTCTCCAGGTCGTACCATTGGTTCTTGTTTTGTGCCCAATTTATGTAGTATATTGTAAGCAACCTTCATGCTTCTGGTCCAAAGTTTGCCTATTAATACAAAATTTGTGAAATTAATTTAAAACATAACAAGGATTTTTACAAGATTATTAAAGAGAAAGAATACCTGATGAGTGAATAAATATAGCAGGAACATTCATGTTAGTCTTCCAACTAAATATGAAACCACTACTGGGACTAGTAGAAATACTTAAATACCTATGAGAAGTTTCTTTGAACTTCTTTTCCAGACAGCAGCATTTTATCTTTTAAGAAGTAAGAATAGTTTCCTTCATGACAGAAGTTTTTTACTTTGGAGAAAATTAGATCTTACTCCAAAAGTTAGCTGGAACATCATCGATTCCAGACATCAAACCAACATCCTTAGCTGGACAAGTTGCATTTCAGCCCAGACTGACCTCTGAGGATGTTACTCAGGTTTCATGACGGCACTTCTCTCACCCCAGACCACCAAGGGAAAAAGGAAAGGTGTCCAAAAAGTAGAGTCAAAGCAAAAAACTCCAACAAACAGAAAACACCCCACAGCCAAAGGGGCACACTGAAGCAGCAGGGACCCTCTGGTCCTTAGCACATCCATACAGCTGTGTTTCACTTTTAATTCTGAGCCTTCTTCCATTTAACTTGCCTTTTTCTTTTCAACTCCTCCCATACCCTCCTCTCTCTCAGTTTTAGTTCACTTACCCCACATACCCTTCCTTTTTACTGTCTCTCTTCAATCTTGCTTCATCTCTCCAGCTCCACACTTAGCTAATCCTTATCAAGACCTCACCCCAATATTCTTTATGGAAAAAGAACTACTAAGACCTCACTGGCCACCTTACATGCCTTTCATTAATCATTCAAGTGATCAGCATCTTCCAACTATGCAAGCTCTTTCAGAAGGCCTTTGTTCAGAGACCTTGTTACTTCCATATGAACAATACTGAATGTACCAGCCCTCGTTCTTGGCTGGCCCCTACGTAATGTCTTTAAGCAGTATTCAGTCTGGCAGTAACAAATCTTTAATTCATGCCCACCGACAACTTAAACGGTAA
>NW_010429751.1:10691-11727 GCF_000710305.1 Buceros rhinoceros silvestris | reverse complement strand
CTCCCAAAAAGGCAGTAATGCTATTTGTAAGTAGGACAAGAGGTTGTTATAACAAGTTCCTCCACACCCTGGCTATAAAATACAATACTACTGAACTATTTTTAAGTGCAAATCTTACGTAAATAACGTAGGATGAGAAGGCCAGATTTTCTTTTTTCCCTCCTAAGGAAAATCAGAAGGGTCACTGCTGCTTCTTACTGAGAAAGTACTAAATGGAATTACTTCTTAAGAAAATGGTAACTCTGTATCACCAAACTATGTCTTGCAAATTTTTAAATTTATTTAGAATTACTCCAGTATTTATACATTCAACTGCTTTGATGCTCAGAAATAAACACGACTCAATTCTGTTCCACTGGAAACTCAGCATGGATACAGGGGTATGTCTGCGGAATTAGTCCCCACAGCACTGCGGCAGTACTACCTGCATGGGATGAAAATAAAGTCTTTAAAAGCATCCCTGCTGTTATGGTCAAGACCTGAACTTGACAAGTGAGTAGGATAAAAACAAGGATGCCTTAAGAAAGCAAATACTCTTTTTCTTAAAGGTTTCCAACATTAAAGTTTCAGTGGCAGCAAACTTAAAAGAGCAATTAGTAATGATACAGAAAATTGGAGAATGGAAATCAAAAGCCTGGCAAAAGTTCTGAACCGCAAGAAAGAACCATCTTTACACAAAACACTTTCAAGCTTGAAATGAACATTGAATTTTTAATTTCTTTTCTGAGAGACATAAGGGGCTGCTGCAAAAAGTTCTGTCTGAGCTAAAGAGATTAAATCTGTTACAAGTCTTATTTGCATTTATGACATATTCACACTAATTTTTCATTTATCAAATGTGCCATCTTTTTTTCAAAATCTAAGGGCTATTCATATTAAACTGGAACAAAGCAGCTAGTTCTCATTCAGCTGTGAAGGAGCTGGAATATACCGTCTCTCCTGCAGCCCTTTAGAAGCTCCGTAACTTCACTCCGACCCTGGCAGGCTCTGCCTGCCCCCAGCCGCTACCTCTGCTCCAGTGTGGGCAGTGGCAGGC
>NW_010429751.1:3484-10596 GCF_000710305.1 Buceros rhinoceros silvestris | reverse complement strand
CCCTCTGCCCCAGTGTGGGCGGTGCCAGCCAGTGGCAGCCAGCGCCCTCAAGGCATCCTCGCAAACAGGCAGAGCAAAGGCCATGCAGATCTTCAACTGGATCATGTTCAACAGAAAGCTCGTAATTTTCTTCCGGGGGTATATAGCTGCCTTCCAAAAAATACACAAATCAAGGGCTACAAAAGGAGCAATAATCCAGAAGCTGGAGCCAGGAATGTATGAACGACCAGGGCCAGATCTGTGGCTGCTAGATGGGGCACAGGCTTCTGAACAGAGGTGGACTGAGCCTTGTGTTTATTTTGCCACCTTGGCTGTTTGCCCCCACCCCGCATCACTGAGAAACACAAAGGATGTGACAACTGCAGGATAAAAGCCCTCAGGAACAGAGGATGTTATAAAGAAGGAAATCTTTGAAGTATTTCCTTCCTTGGTTCTGCCTAGGTTGCAATTCAGTGTAATTCCTCCTTTGCCAACTTGAGAGATTAGAGGTTGCTAGGAAAAAGCTGATTGCTAAAACCTCTCCCGCAAATCCCAATGCCACGACCTTGCTGCGACCTCAATACGGTACCACATCTGTGCAGCTGGAGAGGGAGGCCCTGGCGAGGAGGCCAGATGTGCTTCATCGAAGGCTTTCACTCCGAGACGGCGCTTAGCGATACCAGACCGATCCTTGTGCAGGGTAAATCGTCTTCATTACACGGGCTGCAGCAGAAATCTGGATGTTTGGAGCTGCTGAGAATATGTCCTGTTGTCTTCAGCCAGAGTGCAACGAAGCACCAGTCCTCCTCACATAAACACGCTGCCATTAATCTTCTAATAAGTTGTCTTGAAGACAGGAGGGCAGATGTAGGAAACTCAAGCAACAGTTTCATTTAGCAGAGAGTGGTCCAGCCCACGTTTCAGCTCAGTGCCAGAGCTCCTTCCTTCCAGCCATGCTGCTGCAGGCAGAGCATGCACTGCTGGGTGCAGGAACCTTGAGCAGCTCTGCTGCCTCCTCACTGTTTCCCCAGGTAAAGACCAGACCACGTGAACTCTCCTCTTCTTCACCTTCATTCCCACGTTCCCGCTGCAGCAAGGACCTTTCGAACAACACTCCTACCTGCTTCACCAGGGAGAGGATTTTTCCCTGCCACGCTCTGATCTGCTCACCAGCTATACATGAGCAGCTACTTTCTTGCATTTAAAAACTGAGAACTGGTAAGTCACATACAGAGATAAGTCGTTAGTAAGAGATTTGAGTGCCCAGTGGTGTTTCAGGCACAGAAGTACCCTCCAGAAGGGGCCTGGGCTCTGCAGACTCTGTGCTGTGTCTGCCAGTCTCACATGCATGTTTAAGTACCTGAATTACCCCTCGGTTTTTAGGTCACAAAACTATTTTGCAAACAAAGCAGACTGGGAGGTGTCCGCAGAAAAGTTTCCCAAGCTGATTTTGGAAAACAAAACCCTAACAATAGCCAGTTAACGCACACCTCGCTGCTTCTACTAATTATAACCTTCTTCCTATCTCCCATCAAGCTGCTAACTGCGGTGCTGCTTTCCAAGACCTTGTTTAACTCCACAGGATGGTAAGAAATAAAGCTTTTCTCTGCATCTATCATTTCCTAACTTACAATTGCTTAAGCATTTACTGAAATATATGTATCTTCTTTTTTCCTAAAGATGATCATATCTTCCTTAGCCACTTCTGTCACTTCCCCAGAATGCTGTCGCCAGAACTGCACGCCCTAGCAGCATGTTCACGAAGGGAGGCCTTCAACGCTCTTCAAGTACTTGCAAACTAAGCTGAGTGTTCCCACTGCCCAGCAAGTAGCAGCAAGTAACGCTCTGCCTCTGAATCCAAGCCATATCCGTCAGAGAGCACTTACACAGATATTCTTGGTAGGACAGGATGGAAAACATCTCCCTTTCTGGCAGGTGTGACAAACACTGTTAACACCTGTGTGGGGGAAGTCCCTTTTGCTGCTGGAATTTTTGATTTAGTTATAGTAATAGGAGCAAATCTACACCAGCAACCACATAGTTTACATTTCACTTGTATTCAGCCTCGGGGGTTTTTTTTAATAGCCTCTTCAGAGGGCAGTATCTTTTACCAACTACAATTTAGCAAGCTGGAGTGAGTTAATAGCCAGTCCCATCTGGTGAAGCAACACATTGCAAGGCTAAAGGAAACCATCAGGTCTTAAAAACCACACAAAAAGGGACCAGTTAACAAAAAATTGATGCTTTCCACATGACACAGAAGTAAATCCTCTTCCTCTTCCCTTGCAAATCTGTAAAATCTGTTTGTGTTGAATGTAAAGAAGGTTATAAGAGAAAAGCTGTATCAGGGAGAAAACTCAGAGAGCAAACAAACCGCAGTCAACTTCCTTATCTTCAGGACGCTTTTCAGAACCACACAGCACTAACTCAGCAAAGCCAAACCAGGGGTTGCTTACCAATCTTCTCGCACAGCACCCGGGAGACTGCCAAAGTTTAACTGCAAATGATTTTGTCAAATACTCATTTTCTCAATATCACAGTATGACATTTCTTATATTAAACAGAAACAAGAATATTCATTAAATCTGCTGTAAATGGCAAGCTTCATAATGCTACACAGGTAAAGGGGCACTTTTTCTGCTTTGCAAAATAATAGTTGCAGTTCTGCTGCTCTGCTAACCCTTTTTTCATAACTCTTTAGATCCACCCTGAGGAGCAAATGATGTTGTTTTCTTTTGGGAGAAAAAACCTGAAGAAAAAGAACAAAAATGCTTTGTGGCAGAGAATAAAAGACTCTAGATACACTCAGAATAGAGGCAACCTGGCTATTACAGTGCTTGATTCTCCAGTCTTCATCATAGATTGTAACACAGATTTTTTGAAGTGATTTGCTGTCTTTTTATTAAAGAAATAAAGGTTTTAAATATTAAACAATTATAACACTGTTATCTATGTAGGGCCTTGAACCATAACTATCCATACCTCTGCAAGCACTGAGTTATTTTGGAGATAAGGACAGTCTGGTTATGTAGCTACTGGCTAAGAAGAGTCTTGCTTCCCTCGCCTCCCTGATAATTGTGAATTTCCTGGCCAAGGAGATTCTCACTGCACGCCAGGTGCAGCATGGCTTGGGGTTGGCTATTTCCAGTCTGTTGTTGAGTTTCAGCCATCTCAGGATATTTCCAGTATAAGCTACATCACCTCTGCTAAGGCAAGATGACTTTGGCTTCAAAATCTTTACAGTTGCATTGAGTATTTTTTTCTAATGGGCAATGCAATCGGAAAAAAAAAAAGCCATTTTTCAGGCATTTCTTTCTCCGCGGAGTCCATATGGATAAAGAAAAAATACTTCTCTATCCAGAGAGCCTCCTCTGCTCCTTTTACTAGCCTTGCTATCTCCAACAGGCCTGTGACATGGGGAACAACGCATCAGAGCTACTGAAAATGGTTTTTAAAAAATCTGATTACAGAACATGTTAGAAAAAGGAAATTAAATTCTTTGAATCAGATGTAGTTAACTGGTACTCATTTTGATGTTTTTAATAATGGTTCCAATAAGAAAGATCAAAACTTGCTCATTCCCAAATTACTTTCAGCTTTTTACTTTTTCCCCAGCCTTTCTGATTCTTCTTAAAGTAATCATTTTAAGTAAGAAAAGTAACTGCAATAGCATAAGTACTATAAAGGATTTAATTGTCCTTTATTCACATTTCTCCTCTAAGAAATCACTAAGCGCTTCGTTATTAATATCAATACCAAAACCAGATGCCTGACTGCTCTGATTAACTTTACTGGAGCCAGAATTTGTCTTCCTTTTCTCAAAGCACATATTAGGTTTCTAGTCAGTGTTCAGACTTACATAAAACCCAATAAAGACATGTTTCCTTCCCATATTTCAGACATTTCAATTTATGCATATTTAGTGATTTGGTTTATAAAGGAATTGTGAATAACATAACTAAGATCTTCTCCACTTATCCAAGTTCCCAGAGGAACAAAATATTTGAGAAATAAGTAATATTCGTAGTGTTTCATTCGCTAGAAAAAGTTTAAGAGTTTTGAGTACATTAAATAAAGATTACAACTCGGGACTATCAAGAACTGAGGCAAAGCACTTCAAAAACTTGCTTGAAAAAAGATCAAGTCTACAAGTGCAGTTATTCATTTCTTCTATGTACAGTAATCTGAGACACATGAGGAAAACAGTCCTGACATGTTACGAAGACAAAAAGCTCAAAAAACACGCCGAAAAGGACACAGGAGATAAAAGGCATCACAAATTGGATGAATTCCTGCAGAGGAATGTGAAGGCAGAGATGATTTTAAGCAACAGCTGAAAGTAACTTCTTTAAACTAGTTCCGCTTATGGCACAACAGCACGTCACCGTCTAGAGCACTCACCACTTCAATCCACACTAACTGTGTGGATCAGCCACAGTCAGGTAGGGAAATTCAGCCCGGTAAATGACAGAAGGTGGTCTTACCACACCCATCTACTGCTGTCTGCCACGACATACCATAGCTTGGCAATCTCTCTCACATGTCGCTGGACAGGACAGCAAAAGAGTTGTGAAGAAGGCTTTGAAGAAAGAGAATTTTTTGGACTCTCAGAGCTCCTTTTCAGCATGCAAGGCCACCCGGGGTAAGTATGAAAGATCCTGGATAGATGCAACAGGGCCCTGCATTTTCTCAGGGCCAGAGAGAGCCTGCTGTAAGAATCAAGACTAAAGTGACAGGTGTGATGAGATTTCACTGTGTAGAAGCAGCAAAACGTCTGCATTTGAAAAGAGATGCTCCCAAAATCACATGGAAGGGTTGGACCCAGAACATCTGTACAAAATTAAAGAAATTTCCAGGTCATGGAGATAGATAGTTACAGCCTGAATGGTGGGCAGGAAGGCAATATTGTTTACAATGATCCAGAAAGGAGGAGATAAACATGCTTGGTGTTAAGGGAGTAAGTACTCCTCCTCAGATGGGCTATGACCTAGCTGACAGCCACAGAGACACCCCTGGAATTCAGCTTGGAAAAATGGAAAGAAGTCTGGAATAAGCAGGCAAACCTGTTATTCATCCATGCAGACAAGAAACTTGAGAAGATGCTGTGTATGAAAAAAGTAGGGATCAAAAGACATCATGTAGGAGCCTCCTGTCAACAATAAAGTTGGAGGATGAATGAAGAGGACTTCTATGAAGACACAAGAGGCTGTGAGAAGAAACTGAAGGAGAAACAGTAAACAGTTGTGACATATTCAAGAAGAGGTGCATAGTGACCAAAGACTGAACCTCTAGAAACTTAGAATTATACTTAAAACTCTTGAATATTTGCCAAAATAGTGAACCCATGAAAAATCCTTATATTGGCTAAGAACCTGAAAATAACCGTGGGGTACAAACTCAGAGGCTCCTGAAAGTCCTTAAAATTGATATTTTAAAGTTTTAATCATCTGATCATCACACCATGCATGTAAGGAAATGAAGTACCACATTAATACCATGTGATATAATTCCAGGTTAAGCTCATCTTTCAAAAGTTTATTACCACAGGGGCCAGTGGAACTACACACAGGGATAAAAATGCATGAACAGGAGTCTTTGCTGAGTTCAAGGCTTAATATCAATTAACGCTCAATTTTACAAAATGCCATGCCCACAAATGCTAGAAACTATAACAGACATGGAAGGTGGAAAAGCTACAGAAAAATCCTTCATAAAGTCACCAGGTGACTGTAATGTTAATAAAATTTCAAAAGGAGTTTCGATTTCAGTAAAGAAAACCACTGTGGCTCAGTGAACAGACATTTCCTGTGAAGAAGAACAGCAGATTGAAACTGAGCTAGCAGAGAATTCACTAAACCTCTTATGAAATGTTTTGGTATAACAAGAAAGAAATAAAAAAAAAAAAAAAGAACTTGTTTTTTCTGACCTCAGGAAACTACTGAAAGGCAACAGCAAAAATGACATCCTGGAGTGCTGCCAAATCAAAGAAAAGAAAACACGAATTTTAGTCCTATTTTTCTCAGGATTTGGACAATTTAGAAGCGGGGTTTGGAAAGACTCAGCTTAGGACAGAGAATCACGCTAGGAGACTCCGTGAGGCACGTGGATGAGTTCCTCAGGTTGATTTGCTCAGCCTACAGCCCTTCAAGCAAAGCAGGACATACGCTCAGACTCCCTGGACAGAAACCTGTATTCAGAAACATGATTTGATTCTCACTAACATCTTCATTTCCTTTCCTGTCCAATTTATTTAGGGCACTCAGTTCTCTTCTGCAAACATGTAATCGCAAACTTAAAAATTCTTCCCCGGTTCCAAGTAAATGTCCTTAAGGAAGATAAACATTGATCAGAGATGAATCATGTTTGCTCCCTAATTTAAGTAACTTCTTAACTCTAAGGTACCTGAAGGGAAAATGTTTCACGCGTGACCTTCAGCTGAAAAGGTTCTGCTGTGCTTTGAAAGCCTTTAACTGTATTTGCAATGCCAAACGTGCAGCAGACATCTTTTCAGCCAGGGACCACTGCTCAGCCCGACTCCTGAATGGGCAGGAGCATTCAGCACTGAACAAAACAGACAGACCTCCATTATCACAGCATGTAGAAACATTCTCTGCACAGAACTCTACTTCCCTGAGAAGGTAGAAATAAAAAAAGCAAAATCATTTTTTATATTCATATCAATAGCAAATGGAAATGTTCCAACTCGCTTTCAAAGTTTGGCAGCTATTCATACTAATTCCTTTGAACATCTTCCAAATGTCCCCTGAAATCTCAAAATTAGAAGCTATATGGGAGGTATTTGTCAGAGATATTCTTATGTTTATTTTTATTTGGCACTTCTTGGGTGCAATAGATCCTGGCAAATCTATTTCAAGGGAATACAGTTGCTACCTGTACAACTACATACCAGTAGGAATAATGCAAATCACACTTAGTACAGCATCTTTTTCAGCAAGTTGGTGAATTTTGTATACCAGGTTTTGCTTCTGCAGAACAAAGCCTGGGGAATATCCAAGGGCAATGGATTAAGACATTAATCTTCAGCAAAATCTGCTCTAGGGATGTATTTCTATTTAAAAGGTGGCTTTAATCTATAATCTGTGATTCCACGTGTGTATCTGTACTGAGCTCTT
>NW_010429751.1:0-3393 GCF_000710305.1 Buceros rhinoceros silvestris | reverse complement strand
TCTTTCCCTCTTTGTGAAATAGATCATACTATGATATCTCAGCAACTCAGACACCAACAGCTTCAGAACTGTCCTACCCAATTTGGAAATGGAACAGATGCATCATTAGAGGGCTTGTGTCACTGTGTACGCATGTACCACACACACGGGCACTGTATACGATATATAAAAGCACAAGGAGGTTTAGGAGTGCTCACCGTAAGTGAGAATATACAGTGGTTTTCCATTGGTATCCATAGTGGTTAAGCAAGGAGCTTTCGGTGAGATGGTCCCCCATCGTTGCAAAGCTGCTTCCAGAGAAGGCGGCCAGTTTGTAACCACACCTAATTGTTCCCCACGCATAGCCAACATCTGAGCTCCTTCTGGCTTCGGCTGGTTTGGATCTGGCTGTTGAACTTACGATTATGAAAAGATACACAGTTACCACGTAAATTCTATACCTTGTGTACCCCTATGTAACCAAGAGAGTAAGTTACCTTTGCAAAATATTCTGAAAATAGTAACAAGTTAGAAGGTATTGAGAAACAACAGAAAAATATAACAGGATAATCAACTTTATAGTTTAACAGAAGCAACTGAAACATTTCAGGAATGCAGGTGTTTATCCTTCCACTAGCTCTACAAAGGGGAAAGAAACTGCTGAGGCAGCATGCATATATTTATCTTTGAAATAATTAACCTTCCTTTATTCCTAATGAGATGTGGAGAACACTTTTTCCTGGCAAAAATGCCAGGATGAGATGAACTGTAGAACTACTGAAAGAATGTATTGCAACAAGTCAGCAGTAACAGACTGATTTAAGTCATGTTCTGTTACACTGCTTTCTTATACACTGCTATGAAGACTACTTAAATCTCCTCATCCTGGCAAATCTTAATTCTCAAACCACTGGCCTCCTTAAAAAAAAATTCCATTTATTGACTTTACCCGTGTTTCTACACAAAGGATGTGTAAAACATTTAATGTGCTCCCCCACTGACAGTTTTTCTCAATGGCTGTAACCCAAAGCTGAATGTTCTCAAAGCAAAGCTTCCCTCAACACTCTTCTGTCATTTCTTTGCAAGCAGAAACAGGAGCCGAGCAAAACAGAGAGACTTTTCACTCTTCAGCTCTACCTCCAAGCTCACTACAAGCATATTCCACCGAATACTGATGCTTTTTGGTACTTGCCAGTACAAGGAGGGCTTACTTAGCTTTCTAGAACATCAATGTGCAGGACAAACATTTTACATAATTTTAATAAGAGATCGCCAAACATTTTGAAAAAAAGTCATTTTACCTTCTAACAATTCCTCAAAGTCGTCTACAAAGAACTCTCGTAATGGTGGTCGTTTGGGCCGTTTTAGCGTATTGACCAGCTGCTGAATCTTTGCTGACACTCTGCTGCTCACTGGTACTCCTGCAGGACAGGGATCAATGAAGACATCAGTTGACCACAACATCTGGTGGCGTTCAGTGTAAAGTGGGATAAGAAAAAGTCTAGGACTTCAAGGCCACCACAACTATGGTTTCATGCCATACTGTGACTCAAGTATTTAACAACGTCATTAGCATTTTAGCAAGATCATTTTAGCAAAAAGAAACAAGGATGCCTAGTTCAAATAAAAACAATACAACAATGTCAGCGTGAGCCTGCAAAATTAAAGGGGAAACAGCACACAGACTGAGGAAGACAAGCATGTGAAAAAACCCTTCTTACAGTAAATGTCAGTAACCTTAGAGAACTCTTTTAGGTAGCATTGGCAATGGTCAGTGAGAAGACAGGCATTGGCTCTCTCCATAATCACTGTTTGTACCAACGCTGTCTAACGAGACCACAGCTCAGCAAGGAGCGTGGGTCACAATCTCTACTCCATCATTTATTCTGGGCTGCTGTTTACACTGTAATGACGTCTGACAGTATCCATCTTAGATACGATTCACATCTTTGTATTACTTCAGCATGACCCTGTATTCTCTGAACGTCTCTATAGCAAATCTACCAGCCATCGATCTCCAAATGGAGAGTGCTTGCCCATACAGCACTTTGAAAAATACAATTCTGAACAGGAGCATGGGGCAAGGGGCACTTCTGTAATATAATCCCATCAGTCACCTCCCCCTTTCTTTTCCATAGACAAGTGCAAAGCCTGTGCAATGTTCACGTTATCTGTTCCTGAGCTAATACCTTTCTGTCACTGCATTGCAGGAATTTTAACTTCCTACCCGTCCATAAAATTGGCTTTGAAACTTCTGCCAAGTGCTTTTTAGAGCCGAAGCTGCTAAGTTTATATGCGAGACACTTGGTCAACAATTCCACACCTTCCTGAAATATTGTTTAATAGGTTTTAGAAAAGAGGAGCAATAAATAAGAAAGGGTTTACAAATAACTGCTTTTAAAAAAAAAAAAAAGCCACCCAAAACGCAAAACCAAACAGAAAACCAACCACAGAAAATAAAACTTGAAAGATGACACTTTTCAAGATGCAGCCATTCTAGTATATCACTTTCTTTGCCATTTAAAAACCAGACTAGCTGTAACCAGGCAGCATGATGAAAGCAGATCTAAAGAGATCCACTGCTTGCTTTTGCAAAAAAATTTCAACAGGGAATCAACCTGCTGATTACGCAATATTTCTCTACATTGGCTTCACTTGTATCACTTTATCTTAAGACTGTAAAGACGCTGCAACTTTGTGTTTACAAATGAAATGTGGCCAGGAGAAAAAAAGAGAAGATGCACACAGCAACAACTAAAAAGGTTACGATACTTGGGGAAAGAAAACCCAGTTTTGCTTTGTGACATACCATCACCAGTCTCCATAAGTTCAGCGTTTCCATACTTTGGTGCCACCCGTGCTGTGGATCCTTGTGGTCTTTCTACTTGTATTGAGTGTTCTGAGGTGTAAGTGGTAACATCTGGAGGGGCAGAATGATTTTCTGTGAAAAATAAGTTAGAAGGTTTAACCATGTACCTCTAGTGTTGAAGGGCAGAAAAGCAAGGGGGAGAGAAAACGATACCATTTGATTATTTCCCAACATCTGAGCAGGCATTAAAATTAATGCACAAAATGAATGTATAACGTACATCAAGATTTTAATAAATTAGGTTTCCACTGATTAGAACAGGGGCTGTATATCTGAAATCATATAAGCAATAGGCTAAAAAAAGGATACAATTACGTTGTTCTCCGCTGACATTTCATTTTACACTAAGTTAAAGCTTGTGAACAACCTCAGAAAGACCCAGACAAATAAACTTCTGATAGATTCTTGCATCATTTTTTCCAAACACAAAGAATACTGCATGTCATCAATCAGTTGCAAGTGCCAGTGCATAACTCTTTTATAACCTCCATGTTTTGAATGTGCCAGTTTTCGTTAAGAAAGGAATTTGATCATATATTGGGGGG
>NW_010429750.1:26698-41056 GCF_000710305.1 Buceros rhinoceros silvestris | reverse complement strand
AATATGCAGCGTTAGGCAAATCCCAGTGTAACCTGTGGTGCCTTCTCATGAAGGGAAAAAGATCCTTTACTGGTGCACGGTTCCAGCTATAAACAGTAGCAAGGAGCATAAAGAAAAGGGCTTCCCAGTGACAAAGAAAAATGGCAATTTTAATTTTTTCAGAAGCACTGTCCTTGCTCAGCCATCCCACTGCGCTTGCTTTTTCTCAAGGACAATCAGCAAATAAAATCTGGAAGTACGAAGGTACTAAAAGCACTTATTTTGCAGCATGCAGAGCCTGCGTCTTCCATCTGAGACGACCACAAACCCGCTCCTGCCCCTGCAGATGTGACCTGCCAGTTGCTATGGGAGAATTGCCATGGGTACGGGCAGCAGGAAGCACTTGTTGGAATGCAGAAAACATTTTCAGTCTTTGTTTGGGTTTGAAATGAAGAGGCTGAATCAAAAAAATTGGTGACTTTTTCTGTTTCAGGAGTTTATAACGATTTCCAACCTTAAAGCAGAGGCGTGGTGGCTGATGTGATTTACCTGACAAAGACCAGAGCTTTTCTCGACATGAATTGCATTTCCTTTTGGAAAGGAGAAGGCAGCATTGGGATCATGTGATGCTTAAATCAGAGTCTGTGCTTATGTGCTCTGTTTTTTATAATATCTTATAAATCTGCAGCATTTTTGCTAGTACCTCCTCCTTTCCTCCCTCCTCTTGCTACTTGTCCCCTTCACCTCCTCTGTGTAGTGCTTGTGTCACCATGTGAAAGGCAAGTTAAGGGATCTGATCTGCCTGACAACTCAGAACAGAAAGAGAGGTGACTTATGTCAGCTACCTGGTTTGACTTGCTGTGCAGTGGTTTGGACGGTGCTGTTGGCACAGGGGTGACACTGGGAGGAAACGGCTGAAGGGAAGGGGTGGGGGTGAAGGAAATACCTCTTACAGCAGAGAAAGATTTAGATAGTGTTAAAATAAATCTACATGAGATTGAATTGATATCTCTTATTTTAAAGGCAGAGGAAACCAGTGGGCTATCCACGTGAACCACAGACTTTTACCCTGTTTTTCGGTCATTCATCCCGGTGAGTCCAGAGTGACCAGGGAAAGCCAGGATTTCCAGCTCACTCGGATGCATTTCAAGAGAAGGACAGAAAATCCTTCCAGTAATCTAGAATTACAGGCTAGTCGATATTCATTCCACTGGACTGGGTACGAGGAATTATCTATTACTTCAGTGTGAGTTTGGCTTTACTAAAACCAGGTTTACATTAGCTCTAGTACAGGACCAGTACTTAAGCAGTGGTTAATGCCAGGGTCCCCGGTTCACTGAAGCTGAGCTATTTGTGCATCTGGTGTAAAACAGGACAATGGAAATAGTCACTGGTACTTTTTCTGGAAAGAGTTCCCAACAGAAGAAAGCTAAAATTCATGCAGAAGTGGTAAGACAGACCACTCTCTCTTGCATTCAATTAATTTCAAACCTGAGCTCACCCATATATGCGCACAGGCAATTTGAGTTAAGTCTCAGCTGATGTTTGTACTTCCTTGTATATCCGCAATGTTAAGCGTGACAGTATATATTAAATCGTGATTGCATTTACAAAGCAGGCAAGGCAAGGGATTTGTGAGCTCGGGGTAACTGCGGGGTTAGAAACCAGGCCCCCTGCCCTAAACTCACATTGTGACTTACAGAATAATCAGGACCAAACATTTCAATGGGTTGTTCTGTCTTTTCAGTAGTGATGGAGATGGTTACACTCCTTTATTTCCAGATAATCTCAGTACTTTCTCAGTGTAGCTTTCCTTCAGGTATGGTAAAAACACTAGCAGTGGCTTTTATAGCTTTTCCTCTAATCAAACAATAGTGGCTAATACCAGAGTCGTTTTTGCAGGGAGTTCTGCAGTTATTTCCTTGTCCTGCTGCTCCCGGCAACGTGCTTGTCTTGCTTGTCTTCAGATTGAGTTGATTCATAGAGGAAGAACAAATGTGGATTCTGGGCTTCACCTTTCTACTCTCTTCATGGATGCGACAAACGGTTTTACCAGTGTTGACCATCACGTTACAGATATTTCTCTGATGGGTGTTTGATGAAGGACTTTATGATTTCGCTAGGATTTCTCTATTAAATCTGGTCAGATCAGTAAAGTAATTCAAAAGGAAATCACAAATGCTGAATACTCATTGCTTTGAGAGTGCGTTACCTTCCAAACCAAAGCACTCTTGAAAACCTGCCTGTGTCCCCAGCCTGAAGAGATGTGTAAAGACAAGAATTCTAATGCCTCTTGAATTGCCATGGTGATGGGTACATGCTTGTTTTGTAATGCGTATTTAGACTTCAGAGAATAAAATGTATTTGTCTTTGTTCCTCTAGAACCCCTTCTGTAGTCTCAGTGCAATTAACTTTTTAATTTGGGATGCAGACAGCACTAGCCAAGTGGATGATATAAGTGGTTTCTTATTGGTATTTCTTACAAAGTGTTATTTAGGGGAAAAAAAAAAACCTTCTAGGGTGGGGAATAGAACAGGAAATGCTAGATAATTTTATTATTATTATTTTATTATAAAGGAGGGGTGAATTGTACCTAATCTCCTGTGACAGCTCACCTTTCAGAGCTTTTTGTGCAGTTTTATGACATCTATTCAAACTAATGTTAATTGTAATTCACTTGTGATTGAAAAGTGATTTTGTTACCCGTGTTTCTTCCCATTTTGCTGCTTCAGGCAGCTGCAGTTCAACAAAATAATCATTTTGAGTACAATAATTCTGCCGATTTGTTCCCATCGGGAGTAAGGGCCTAGTTTATTTTTGCGAAGATGAAGACCCGTGTTTCTTCCCATTTTGCTGCTTCAGGCAGCTGCAGTTCAACAAAATAATCATTTTGAGTACAATAATTCTGCTGATTTGTTCCCATCAGGAGTAAGGGCCTAGTTTATTTTTGCGAAGATGAAGAAAATGGATTTGGTTATTTTAGTTACTGCAATGGGGGAAACCCCTTCTAAATACATTGCAGTGGGAGTGTTTTGGTTGGTGCTGGTCTCCCAGTGAGGCTTACTGGAGAAAAGCTGAAGTATCTGAGAGCCTTGCTCTCTCCGAGCAGGGTGCAACATCACAAAGGAACACATCTTGGTCAGTAAATCTCCGCAGGTCAGCTGTTCCGCAGTGGTCACAGCAATTACCAGAGCCGTGTTTTTGAAGAAATGTGAATCTGAGGTGGTGGTTCTGGTCTGGATTTGCTTATCTCTCCCTGGGCAGACCTTCAGGGCTTAACTAGGCATGAATCTAAGTGAAGCAGACTCTTATCTTTTTCTAACCAAATGTAGTTTGATATTTGGTGCACGGGTGCCTAAACTTTCCCAGTGAGTCTTTTATGTTGTCCCAGACACCTCCTTTCAGGCTGCTTCAAAGTATTATGGGCAAAGGGAGTGGATTGAAGACTTAAGGGGAACTTGATTTTCATAGATGTGGGCCTGTGGTTCTTCCCTTAGCTGATTACGGAAGATGAAGAAAATTAGTTACAAGAGGTAATTGGGGCACTTCTCTGTAATAGCTGCTAAGTATAGCACCTGCAGAGGAATCGTGGCCTGAAATCTTGGTATTTCTCCTACACATTGGCTAAGAGGGTGAGAAGTCTCCACCTTGCCCTCCAGTGAAGTCATTTTGGGTACCTTGAAATAACTGGTAATGGTAATAGCCTGACAAAGATAACTTACAGCAAATTCTCACTTGCGCTGAGAAACCCAACGTGTTTTTTGACCTTTGTGCATGGGAATGATACTATGTTCTTCTGGGTAAACTCTGTGGAATTGACACAAAACAAACTGGTTTCAGAGGAGATGCAGGGGACAGAGAAACAGCTGTTGTGTGGGGCTTGTTCAGGATCTTTTGTCTTTTACAAGGATGTTTTGTGGGTGTTCTTGGTCAAACTTTCACTAGTAATGACATAGTTCTGTTTCATCATGATGTGCTGATGTAATTGGAGCTCTGGCTGCCCACATTTGTCGAAACCAAGGTAGTTGCCTCATCAGTAGGAGCTGAGCTACTGTTCCTTCCCATCACAGAAACATAGAATTGCAGAATCACGTAGGTCAGAAAAGACCTTTTACACCCCTTCCCCCAGCACTGCCAGGTCCCCACCGCCCCCTGTCCCTCAGCAGCACCTCCACACGGCTGTTAAACTTCTCCAGGGACAGGGACTCCACCACTGCCCTGGGCAGCCTGTGCCAGGCCTGGACGATCCCAGTGGGGAAGAAACTGTTCCTCAGGGCCAACCTCAACCTCCCCTGAACAACCTGAGGCTGTTTCCTCTCATTCTGTCACTTCTTCCTGGGGAGAAGAAACTGACCCTGTCTTGCGCCAGCCTCCTTTCAGGGAGTCGTAGAGAGCCAGAAGGTCTCCCTGGAGCCGCCTCCTCTCCAGGCTGAACCCCACCAGGTCCCTCAGCCGTTTCTCAGTGCATTGTGCTCCAGACCCTGCTCCAGCTTCGCTGCTCTTCTCTGCACACACTCCAGCCCCTCAGTGAGGCGTCCTGCTGGCCTCGCCGTTTCTAATACGAAGGCAAGAGTGGCAAAAGGAAAGTTGAAGTCATGTGGCAGAGGAGATGATTTAGATACTGAGAGTCAGCAATGTGACGACAACACTGGCAAGTTTTAAAAAGAAAAAGTGGCAGTTGCAGCAGAAGGAGGCAGTCGTGCTTAACTGTTTTTGAATGAAACCACCAGTCTGTGTTACTGTTCGGATTCAAATTTCGAAAAATGTTATTTTTAACCGACCACTTCCTACAGTGTTTCTTGCTCGACCTGCATCTGGGCACTGTAACACAGGTGCTACCAGTGCATTTATACCTGCAGCATTCAGGAAGAACAAGATTTCAAAAATTATGTCGAGGTAAAGTAGACAAAGATAGTACCGACAACTCATATATAACAGTCTTTGAACTTACTTTTCTGGTTATTCCCTCTTGCATAATGACCTGGAATGATGTTTATATGTAACATAACCTATGATAAATGTTATATTTAAATATTACATTATATATATAAATATCCTTCCAGGTTTTATATATATTTTTTTGTGTGTATATATATTTGATATATGTGTTTCACCTTGGCTTTTTCATGATTTGTCTTCTCCGTTTTGTCACTTGTGCCTTTTTGCAGTGTAAATGTAAGCACATAAATCCAGCACAGTTTCTTGTCTCCTTTTAAAAATCTTTAAATCGCCTTTTCATGCTCTTTTGCAGCAGATCTGAGCAGAATTCATGTGATGTTGAATAGCAGTCAGGGTGCTCTAACAAAGGAACCCGTGACTGTAATAGCTTCTATTGAACCCGCTACTGTGGCAAATGCAGCTCTGTTTCCTTTGCATCTGCGAGTAAAAGGTGCTTTGAGGAGGGGGAGAATACCTTTGCTTTTTAGAGAGTCATACAGGGTGTGGAGTCATTTTGTTGGGGGTTTTTTACCTACCCATTTTCCCTGAAGTCTGCTTTAGGGGTGACTGTTTACATAAAGTCTAGAATTTCCTAACACTTCATTTTCAGACCTTATGCAGATGAAATGCTTGTGGTCACCATCACTGGTTCACCACATGAAGAACGCCTAATACCAGGGGTGCTGTGTTGTCAGCATGAGCAGCTCTAGCAAGAACCTTTCGGACCTGTTTAAAACAAACAAAATTCTAGCAACATCTTTTCTGTCTCAGTAACCATGTGTGCTCCTTCTCTTCCCCATGGTCTCCGCTGTATATATAGCACGCATCCAGCGGCTGCTATGGTCTGAACTCAAGCATGCAGCAAGGAGCCAGCAATCCAGTGTCTTCTACTTTCTCCCGTGTGTAATCTAATAAGGCAAGAATCGTTTCCATGCTGTTTATGGAGGTTGGGAAAGTTAGGGTGGTTTTAGTTTTAATACAAACTAAAAAAAGCTTTCTACTCTCACTGTCTTGTAAGGCATCCTAGAGAAGTGGGAATCCTTTCCCACAAGGAACTGATATATGCAACAGATTACAGCTCTGTATGAGCATAATATATAGGTTTATATGGCCAGGGATTGCAGGATGTATCTCTCTGTGGCTGGTTATCAAGTAAAACTCCACAATTCTGGAACTGAAGCAGGTTGCTTCCTGCCTATACTAAGACCAAGAAGTTTTGCAGACCATTAACTTACCCCTCTTATCAGCTGGAAATTTCAGAGGTACTCAAAAGAGTTGCCCCTTGGGCACCTTTGGAAATACCAGTTAACTTCATTACGCTTTTTATGTTGAGGCTCTGCTTTCGGATTGATCTTTTTCTCATGGTGGAAATGTTAAGCAGTAGTAGTGATTGCTCTGTATGTTTGATAGGAATCATGCAACATGGATCAAATAGTACAACTCAGTTTAAATAACTTCAAATATATACAGTCATCATAAGGAATGCATGCTCAGTTCTGCTTGGGCTGTCTGTCTTGTCCTGCTTATCTTCTGTAGAATTCTCACAGGCCTAAATCCTGCGCCAATGTGCCTCACTCCTAATGAAGACTGACTACCTGATGGAATTTGAGTTCATCCTCTTGTGCTCAGAGAGGTTAATTAAGGGAACAGCTAGAAAAGCTCATTAAAACAGCATGGAGGTTCAGTGTAACTACAGGTGAGATTCCTGTGAGAAGACGATTCAGAAATCGTCCTTTTCTGATTTCTCACTGACAGTTCCCCAGTGTTAGTGTGTGTATGCTGGTTTGAAGCAGTGTCTTGGGCTGTGCTGTTGTCAGTGTTTGCATTGCTGTGGTGGTTGTGATAGAGACTGGAACAATGATGTTAACCCCAGGCACCTTCTCGCCCCTGAGGGCGGGGAGGAGTGCTGCAGGAATTTACAGTCTGGTTTGCATTGCATTTCCCTTTCTCCGGTCCCAGGTTTTTACAGCAGTAAAAGCCTAAATTCAGATAAATTACCCCCACCGTGGCTTTACAGGCAGCATCAATAGCAGAAGCCAGCACAGATCAGGCTGCAGAAGCCTTCTAAAGCTGAGAGCACCTTTGCATATATCCACTCTGTGATTTTCTGGGACTGGTTCCGTACAAAATGGCTATGTACGTGCTAGCTAGCATAATCTGTGAAAGCTGGTTGTATGTCCCAGGTTCTGCTTCCGTGGACTGGGAAGCCAACAAATTGTTTGCTTGGGTAGTCAGCCCAGCCCAGCCTCTCTGTTTCTTTTCACTGGTTCCAGTCTGAGATTGCCGGTAAGTCATATGGCTGAATGGGATTGCTCTGGGAGGCTCTCAAGGAAAAGCAGGGTTAGACAGGCCTTTTCAGCACATGTTTACAGGATTAGTTTAGACTTTGTATTTCAGGTTGACTCATGACTTTGGGCTAGTAGCAGGTTTTCTTGAGATTGCCCATACTGGCAGCCTCACGGGACTGCCCCACAGTGCTTGGGGTGCAGGTAACGCCATCTTATCTAACGCTTCTACAGCATCAGTGAGTAGAGTGGAGGAGATAGTTGCATCATCACCTGGAAGCAGTATGGTGTAGGAGGTGTGGGTCTTGCACCACTGGGTCCTTCTGAAAAGGAACACTTGAGTGGCAGTGGGATAGAGCTCCTTACTGGTACGAAGCTGCAACAGGGATCTTCTGGCATCAGCAGTGCTGCAAAACTGCCTTAGGGCTCTGTGCAGTCAGGCCTGTTGGGATCAGCAGCAGGTTGGGATTGCACCGAACACTGTTATAGGAGGACAGATTTGTCCCTTGACTCAGACATTGAAAAATGCTGAGCATCTGGCATTACGGTAGAGAATCTTGTTGCTCTGAAAGAAAGCTCAGCTTTTCCCCAGGAAGGGCTTGAGAAATTATGGCCTTTTGCTCATACTGGCATTGAGCCTTAGTCGATATTGCTCAGTGCAATTTTATGTCTTTTCTGCTTTATTCTATAAGCCAGTCTATGTAGCAGCATGAAATCCAGAGTAGGTGTTCAGCAGCCTTGTTTCAGGTTCCTCTCGGTAAGGCGGGTGCCTGCAGACATTGCAAGGCACAGGAACTGCTGGTTTGAGTTGTGTATTTGCGTTGAGTCTGCAGGGACCCATGTTCGGGTGGGTTGGATAAACACGATTAGGCTGCACTGCCAGCACTGATATTCTTATTTAATGCCTTGAGGAGTGCAGGTGGCAGGACCTCCGAAGTGAATTGAGTGCAATGCAAACTCTCGCTGTACATAGCAGAGCTATTGTGAGTCCAGGCTGCCGAATGCTGAGCCAGCTCTTTTGAGAGATGAGGTGGGAGATGAGAATGAGCTTCCCATGCCAGAGTGATAATTTTGCACTCTCCATGGCAGGTTTCTGAACATTGCCTTACAGCAGAACGAGCTTCTGCGGAAGAACCAAGAGCAAAAGGGTGTATTTTTAAGCTGTAATAGCATGTTTCTCTGCATTTCTGTTGATAGCAGCAGTCACAAATACAGGTTTACTTGCTGGCTGCCTTGTTGTGTTACCTGGCAGGGTTCGATAATGGACAGGCCGAGTGGGACGTTCAGCCTACACCAGTGCTTCCAGTGCTAGAACACTGCCTGAGTCCCTTCATTCCCTTCTCCAGGCAAGATGCTGGAAGCCTGCACAATTACTGTGCTCTGCTGGCCTTTCCCACGGTGAAACCTGGCTTTTATTTCCTGCTGCTTTAACCCTGGTGTCAGTGAAATGATCCCTGGAAAGCTCGTATTGATTGCACATTATTGTCTAATTAAAGTGCAGTAAGAAGAATTGCAGAACACTCTCTCTTACAGCCCTGTGCCTGTTGTAGGTGCTATAAATTAAAAAGCTTTCTGCTCAAATATGGAAAATGTCAGTGCTTATTTCCTTTTGCATTTCCCAGCATCTCCTGAAGGCTACACTTGTAGATGTGTGATTCATTCTTTTTTTCCTAAGTAACAATTGGGAAGAAGTGCTACTTGGAGAAGAAATAGGGGCCCGTAGGCTTGCAGGAGCCCTACTCTGACCCACCTAGCTGTAACTCATGTTTTCTAAAGGCAGGCACTTCTAAATGAATGTATTTTAATCTGGAACCTCCTAGATGATCCTTCAGCATCATGTATAGAACTATAAGTGTGTATTAATTATACAATATATAGAGGCCAGTCTTTAAATAGTGCTGTCTTGTCTTACCTGGAGGCTGTTTTTTTTCTCTGTCTGGACTTTATGACTCTCCTGCTCAGTGATGCTTGTGGTTTGGTACTTCCTAGTAACTTGTATCTTCCTGAGTTATGTGCAAGCAGCTAATAAAAGATAAATCGTAGGCCTTGATAGAGCAGGAACCCAAGAGTTTGTCATTATGGTTCTGCATGTTGCTTAGCCATTGACCAAATACACGGCCTTGGGGAAATCACTGAACTTACCTGAACCTTCAGCTTGCATCTGATCACCAGGTGATACATGATGCGCTGTGCTACCTTTGCAGCGATGTATGAACGATCAGTCATTCTGCCCTGGACACTGGGCGGAAAGGTGCTAGAGACAGTGGTGGATTTCTGCGCTTGAATGAATTAATGGTTCACCAAATGCATACCAAACGCACTGAGCTGTGTGTAGTATCGCACCCGAAACTGACTTTTCCCTTTCTTTCCCTTGCAGGTGTACTTTCCGATTCCCTAGCACGGTTATAAAGATCCAGTTCACATCTTTATACCATAAAGAGGAAGCAAAAGAGGAAGCCTCATCACCTCCCCTTCGGCCACTTTACCCTCAAATATCTCCTCTGAAGATCCACATCCCGGAGCCGGATCTCCGGAGCGTGGTCAGTCCCCTCCCGTCCCCCACAGGCACCATCAGGTAAGACCTTAACTACCCAAAGTGCACTTTCTGGAAACTCCATCTGTGTTCTGACATCAGTCTGTCAGCCCTGTTTTGTTTGGTACACTTTGTGCATGAAATGTCCCATTAAAAATAACTAGTTAACTATGATGTTCAAAATGAGGGAAGACCGCTAAAAACTGTGTCATGGTGGCTGGAAGTAGGGCATAAGGGTTTTGTTTAAGAGCTCAAAGGGTTCAGGGAGAACTTGAGTGTTAGTTTCACACTATAGAGTTACTGGTCTATCTTTGGCAGTGGAATTAGAAATATCTATCAGGAGCTACCTATATGCATTGAAAAAAGAAAGCAGGCAAATACTTTCTCTGGTAGGACCGCCTGGTTTATTTTTATCTCAGTAATATTCTGTTGTTGCTGGGTGGTGCCGTTGTTATCTGGAGTTAGGGACAAGGGTGGCCATTGGCACGTGGTTTCCTGGGAATGGAAGGAAATGGGGGTGGGATGCTGCCCACGTACTGAGGGGTTGCAGCAATCTGAATGTCCATCTGTGCAAGTATCCTGTTTTGTATGTTATCCGCTTCAGGAATGTGCAGTAGAAATAACCTGAATGTCAAGTTACTGTCTGGAGGACCTTTCCCAGCGGAGTCATTGTTAGGAAGTCACAGCGTAATCTCTCTTAACATTAAAGCTGTTACTTGAACTATACTAAATTTCATAAAGTAAAGGAGACTCACGGTATAGGATGATGTATTAGAGTTCGAAAACGTGAGGGCCTCAAAATAGCAAGAGTGTACCGGTAACAGCAATAGCCTTTGGTTTGTGTTCTTGTCTGTACATTTGTAACTCGCAAACATCTTCTGACAGTTAGCACTCCTTCAGGGAGTAGTATTCAAATTTACCTGGCTGAGAACGACTTCAGTGTCGCAGCGAAGCTGGTTTGGTTTTGCATAGATCTGAAGGCGCGCTTGTTTGGGTTTTTCCGCCGCTCTTGCGGAGCTGCACAGATGTGCAGTGCAGATATTCTAGAAAGAGGGGGCTGGAGGTAGCTGTGGTTTTAGCCCTCTGTTCAAGCACTGCTTTTAGTTTATATTTAACCTTCTCTTTTTAGATGAAGCTTGTTGCTGGGAGGGGAGGGGGATGGTGTCTTTGCCAACATATGGTAGGTAGTTTCCATTCAGTCATCTTGCGCAAAGCAGCACAGCGTGGTTTGTGTTACTAACAGGGGCTGTATCTTTTGACTCTGGCATATGCCTGCAACTGATATTTGACTCCCCAAGAATGTTTCTTTTGCATAAGGAGAAAGTGGAAATAGTAGTGTTGAATTGTGCTCGGCCCCTAACGGAGTGTTTACTGAGGATGATTAATGATTGCATCCGTTTGTCTTGCAGAAGCTAATCCAGCCAAGTCTTCAGAAAACCTCAAAAGACATCTGAGGTTTCACTTGCCAAACCCCTTTCGTTTCCGAGTTCCTCTTGCAGAGGAGAGGCTGACACGTTTGTAAACATCCCTACTCAACCCCTCCAGCCTTTCCCTGTCCCCCAGCAAGGTCTGGCAGCTCTCATACACCACGGGCCAGGCTTTGGGAAGTGATCTGGGTGTTTCTGCCTGAGAAAGGGAATGCTCTTTGGGGAGCCTGTAGCTGTGCGTTCTGGCCATCCGGCTTTCAGGGCAGCTCTCTGCTAGCTTGGTGGCTTCACAGGGGTGGTGGGTGAGGCTGGCGCAGTGTGCTCTCCCCCGTCCCAAGGGCAGGTCTGGGAGGGCTGGCAGGGGCTCAGCGCAGGACCCACACCCCTCTGCCGTCGCTGGCTCTGGGAGGTGGTTGCAAGAGCTGGGCTCTCCTCCTCCTCCTGGCTGTCCCCCTTCTAGTATTTACTTTCCTAATTTGGTGCGTTTGCCTCGCTCCTCCCTGATTGGCCCGTGGAAAATTGTTGCAGTTTGGAAATCCTGGGCAGGGTGAAATTTCCTTTTTGGAAAGTGGCTCCTGGCCCCTTTTCCTGCCTCCGCCCGGGTGCGGGGCAGGGGCTGGCGGTACCTGCGCTCCTGACACCAGATCCTGCCCTGCTCTCCTGACCCCCGGCCCTGCTCTGCCTCCCTGTTTACATTGCAGCTTGCTTCCCTGCGGGTCCCCCCTGCAAGCCACTGGGGTTTTTCCAGCCTGTTTATTTTCCCCCTCTACAAAGTGCACCACCTACAGAGGGAATGAGCTTTAGTTAAACAAAACCAAACCTGCCACCCTCAGCAGCTTTGCAAGGCAGGATTCCTGCTTACTCTTAGGGAGAAATGTGTCTGCTGTTTTCTTAGCTAGGTGTTTTATCTCCAGGAGGGGCCGTTTGTAGATGTGTTTTGAATGCTGTTGTACAGCTTTAAGGGAAAATGTTGGTTGGCAGCATGCTGTGAGGATTACACACAGGCATGGCTTATTTCTTCCTGCTTTGAGTTCAAAATTCCTTTTAAAAAAAGTCAGACTCACATGTTCCAAAAAGGGAGAGGCCGCTGTGGTGGTAAGAAGTCGGTAGAAGCAGCCTGCTCTTTTACACCACGTCAGAAAGGGCAGAGTACCACCAAATCTTTTCTCAGTAGATTCAAGGCATTGAAATGCTGTGTGAAAACCATGTGTAATTTCAGCTCTGCCTGTTGGGAGAGATAAGTGATTCACAGTTTCAGGAGTTAAGGGACTGTCTTTTGGTACCTGGCTTTAAGGTTCTTCAGCTTGCCTTTGGAGGATCCTCTTTGGGTGACACTGGTGACATGAAGTTCCTCACCTGTGCTGCAAATGCTTGGCTTTGCCCGGTTTTGCTCTCTTTCCATGATATCTACACGAGTGTGACTCCGTGTCTGTGTTGTGTTGCAATCTAGTCCCCAGAGTGGCTTGTGCTTAGATCATAAACAGATGCGCAGAGACAAGGTGTGATGTAGGAGCCTATTCCTGGTCTCAGAGTCATGCTGAGTTGGAGTTTAGATTTAGGGTGTTCAATTTTCCTTTTATTATCTTCCAGTTGGTGTTAATAACCCCGTAGTAGTAACTTAACTCAGGTTTTCCAAGTAGCATCTCTGCCCAAGCAGCATTGCCCTTCAGGGTGGGGTTTTTTAGTATTTATGAAAATGAAGTTGTTTCTCCATGCATGCTTCCCTGTTCTAAACAGCAATTACGTTCTCACCGATACGTATTTTACAAAGCCACAATAAAGTTATATTAAGTGCTGGACTGTGGAGCTCAGTGTCGTTATTCATATTTTACAGCTGTTACTTCTGGCTTATCTCTGCAGCAGAATGACTGTGGCTTGAATACTTTGTCTTGTTTGTTTTTTCACTGGAAGGGTGGCATGGATAGTTAGCTCACATACAGTCTTTATCAGTTGAAAAATAAATAAATTATTTGACATGTAGGAGGAAGGGCCCTTACCGGGTCGATACGTAGTTTACACTGAAATTAATGGTATGAATGATGAGAGGTCAGCTGGCATCCTTCTGCATCTTCTGTTTCACAAGCTTGATTAGTAAACCAGAAGATGGGAGCTGAATTGCCATGGTTTCATAAGCTGTATTTTTAAACCTGATTTCATTTTTCCTTATTTCCACTAGGCAAAATTAGTTCAGGAAGACGTTGCATGCTCCAGTGGTGGATTACTCAGAGGCTGCACTGCAGGAACTGCAGTTATCTTGGCTTAGCCACCAACTTGTTTTGTGGCCTTTAGCAGGTCATTTAACTTCATGGTGTGATTTTTATGCATGTATAGTCTAATTGCTAAGAGTGTGTAGTAGATGATTTATGTATTGAGCTTTTGTTCCATAAAACATGACAACAGACTTCGTGTGAGTGAACCATGTTACAGTAGATGTGTAAGCGCTGGCTGTGCTTTGACGCAGGTTTGGCTTGGGAAAAGGGAGTGGGGATTTTTTCCTAGGCTCTAGGACAACACTGTTTAGAAACACTTGGGATTTAATTTGAACTTGCACACTTCCTCTGAAGGTGCGTGGTGGGAAGCTGAATGAACCCTGGCTTCAGTGGATGCATTCACTCACCAGAACAGGATTGCATAAATATTGCCTGCTCCGTTTCATTCAGGTGTTCCTCCTTCCTCAAGCACTGTTAGCCACTTAACCGAAAAGCCGGCGAAGAGCTCCGAGGCAGGTTTTTTGCAGGCTCTTTTGCATTGTCTTGGATATCCATTACTTCCTGTATTCGGGCAGAACGTACAGCTCGGGTAACTCCCACAATTGGACAGACGGGTGATTATTTTTAATCACCCTTGTCTTCAAACCACAAGCCAACTCGGGTGATGCATATACATCACATAAGAAAAGCAACAATCTCTTCTGGGCTTGGGAGTTCCTGTGCATGTTTTATTTCAGATAATGGACTGTGTGCTGGAGGAGGTGTGCCAAGCCATGTGCTGGGGGAACGTTGGCAAATGTCACTGGCTACACGGGCAATTCCTCTTTACCTGATAGGTATAAAATGTTCACTGAATCCATGGTCAGACAGAGCTCACTTCCTTTTGAAGATGGGAACAAGACAAGGAATAAGAATTTCAGCTCTTGCAGATAGTGAACTTTCTCTCACTGTGGCTTTTTCAACAGCTTTGTTTTTCTTTCGTGTTA
>NW_010429750.1:545-26601 GCF_000710305.1 Buceros rhinoceros silvestris | reverse complement strand
TGTGGCTTGTTCAACAGCTTTGTTTTCCTTCAGTGTTAAGCAGGCAGGGCAGCTCTCAGATTTCTCCTTTCACATCAAAATCCAGCTTGGTTTGGCAGTCTCACCACTTGCGATTGTGTCTGAAACCTGAAACGTGCAAGGACTTGCCTTTCTCTGAGTTACGATTTTGGAGCTAGGCCGGAGAAGGAAAGAGAGGCAGAGGATTCTCACCCAATATTGCTCAGTGGTGTATGGTGGAAATGCTCATTTTGCAAGCCAAAGTGCTGGACCTTGACCTGATTCTCGCTTATTGCATGTAAAAAGAGGCCCTGTATCTTTTGGTGTCCCCTTTTGCAGACTCATGAAATGGAATATAGGGGTAGTCTGAGGTTTGTGACATCTCTCTGATCATAGTCCTTGTGCAGGACCGCATTTGAGGAGGAGACCAGGGAAGATTTTAATAAAAGGGGAATCTCCCTTTGTACTTACTCACTTGGGGCTTTCAAATGTTGTGTATTTGGACAGGAATCTGTGTCGTGACAGTGTTGCTGAGATTGTGACTTGTATCCCTGCTGTGTCTCTTGTACCTGTGTCACAGATGTGTGTTTGGGCATTTTTCACAGGCACTGCCCATGTGCATACCGTATCCTAAACCACAAAGTCGAAGAGGTGGGTTTGTTTCCTCTTTAGCAATGCACATTCCAATTCGGGTGAACAGTTTGAGGGGGGGATCCCAGGTAATCTTTGTCATAGAGAAGGTAGGTGCTTTATCCATAAACCCAGCTTAAATTAAGCCACTGTAGCATGATCCCTACAGAGAACTTTCTTCCAGAAAAGAATGAAATTAAGTAATAGGGCAACTGCCCTGCCTTCTCATACTGCCTGTCCTCATGGAGAAACTGGCACTGGGGTTTCAGAATGTTTCGGTTCCCAGCTTGTTCATAGACTTGTAAATAAATAATTTAACCACTTGTTGCTTCCTTCCCCCACCCCAGTCTGTAAAATGTGGCTGGTGTTGAGAGAGTCTGGAGATTTTTACATAAGAATCTCTTCATGTGTTCAGGCAACAGATCCCTCTAGCCCAGTGCTGTGCCTCAGGTGGGTATCTTTGAGGTAACAGAGTAATGCTAACTTAGGTACACTCTGCCTCCACCATCTTCTTGGAGCAGGGACTTCCTGACCAGCTGTCTAATAAAACCCTGATGAATTCCCTGTCTTCCTCCTTTCCCCAAGAACTTGTCTAATGAATGGCCTTTTGCATTCACACAGACTCTTAGCATCAGCTCTGTCTTACAGCATGTCACTCCACAGTGTAACTACAAGCGCAGAGACGCTGTCTTTTGTTCTGGACATGCTGCTTAGTTTCATTTTGTGTTCGCTGTCTCTTCTGTTGGAGGGGGCCAGGGGCTGAACATCTGCCTCCTCTTGGCTTTGTTCTCATAGGCTCTGTCACCTTGCACCTCAGCTTCTGTCCTAAACTATTTGTTTCCTGTATGGAATCCATGCCATCTTTGATCATCCTAGTTATCCTTCTGTGGATCTGCTGCATCTTTCTTTTTTTGAAATGAGACAAGCAACGCACAACGTCCTGAGTATGGACACGCTGTGCACACAGTGGTACATCCTAGTTTTGCACTGATTCTTTAGTTAACGCAAACTGATGTTGGACATTCCAGCAGAAATGCAGTAAGTTGTACATATTCTCTGGCAGCTGGTGTTTAAAGGCTTAAGCGTTGCTAGAAAGTGCTGTGAACTTCAGAGGCCAGATTCTTATTGGCAGGAGTTGAAAGTGAATCATGATGCTACAATGACCTGTTACATTCTCCGTAGGCAGAAGTTAAGCCTTGTGTTTGAAAGGCATTCTGCCCGTTACACGGGTGAAAGTACTGCAGGCACTGTGTTCGGCCCTCGTCTTTCTGGCCTTCTAACTGAAGAAGGCTTAATTATTAAATGGAAAACATGCTGCAAAGGACCGGCGTGATTCAGCACGTGGTTGCAGTGTGATTCTAAAGCTGAGTCTAGTCTGATTCTAAAGCTGAGTCTCAGCACAGTGTTTGCGGCTCAGTGACTGCCTGCAGTCAGTGTTTAAAGCTGAAATGCTAAATCCTCAGTGGGTATCAAAGATCTTTGGGACTTGGGGCCTTAACCTTGATTCCATGGGATCAAGACTGAGGGTAACTGCAGCTGGCTTAGTCTTTCAATGGTATAAAACACTTGCTTCCTCTCCAAAATGCTCTCTACCATAACAGAGAAGCTTAACCTGGGTTATTTGGGATTGCCTGCGAGCTAAGATCGCCTGCACGGGCAGTGAGCACGGATCACAGCAGTGTGTTAGGATATCTGAGAGCGGGGTGGAGCTGCAGAGCGAGCTTTGCTTTTCTCAGTGAAAGGTTATAGTACCGAAATGCATCGTTGTCACCAAGTATTGATACAGTATTAACACCCAACAAACTGCAATCACTGTCCCCATGCTTGATTTTTGTTTTATGACACAAACAGTTGCTTGTAGTAAAAAGTCTTTTTGTTCCACAATATTTTTGAAGGGGGTGTGAGTGTATACAAGCATTGCCGGCTCAGGGTGGCGAGGAGAATTCCAGGAACTCCAGGAAACTGATGTCATTGCATTGTGTTTGCTTGTTTTCTTTTGACTGCAATAATGTTTAATTTTAACTTAACCCTCCAAGGGGTATTTTTAGTAAAACTGTTTCTTCACTCCTTCTGTCTCATGTTGTGGGGAGAGGCGGAGGACCAGATTGTGTCTCTTTGTGTTTTCCAGTAGTCAGCTCTTTCTGCCTTCTCTCTGATGACTGACTGAGAGCTTGAACATTTAGCAGCATGTGTCGTGCTGTCTCTTTGCGTGGAGCAGCTGAAAGTTCGTGGTGTTTGTTCTGTACCCATGGCTCTTGATTCAATTGTTGATGCAGGCTGAAAAGAAACAGGTCTACCTGGACATAAGTGTTCCATGCTAGTAAAAGAAAAATACCTCTTCCAAAGCTTCAACTGCTGCTGTGGCTGTCCCAAAGGACGGCTACTTCTGGAGGGGACTATCCTTGACTATCTACTGGAAGAGTCTGGCTTTCTAGAAGTTCACACCATTTCAGGTTCGGGGGGCTTTGTCAGCACTCGAGAGAATCACGGCCCTGCAGGTGAAGGGTTTCTCTCTTTGTTTTGGGTTTTTTGGTTTTTTTTAAATGCAAGAGATCATACTTTAAACTTATTATGAGACTCAAGCTAAAATTTGAGCAGCAAAAACTGGGCTGCTTGCTCTGCTGATCTTGAAGAAACAAATTGATTCTTGTATCTGAACTGCACGGGACAACCTTTGAAGCATTCTCATACTGCCTGTCCTCGTGGAGAAACTGGCACTGACGTTTCAGAATGTTTCAGTTCCCAGCTTGTTCATAGACTTGTAAATGACTTGAAGAATAGTAAGTATTTATTTTAACCCCCCCAAAAAAAGAAACAACAAAAAAAACCAAAACAAAAACCCACCAACAAAGTCGAAGAAATACAGCTCAGAGCAGAGCATGGATTTACCAGAGAACTTCTCTCTTCTATATCTTTGACCTGAGATTTGGCTGCTGTCTCTGTGGTTTGCTGTTCACGTGTTTCTGCAGATGAAGAACAAAATCAGAAAACTGTTTCATCCTATTCCATTCCTAGTCCCTGCGTTACAGTAATTGCTCGAGTGCCAAACATGAATATAAAAAGAATCGCTGTGGTTTTTGTTTGTCATTGTTTCATGTATGAAAATAGCTTTCATTTGTAATTATCTACGCGTTATAAGAAGTGCCTGTGTAGAGAAGCTATTGAAAAATGACAGTGGAATAATTCAATTCACGTCAGCTCCCCATGTGAATATAAGACATCAAGGGTCTCTTCTGTGGTTTAGCCATTATCCACTTCCAAAGCAAGCTTGAAGCATGGAATAGCAAACTTTGATTCCTTTTCCTGCACAAACCGGTCTCTGCTTTTTGAAATACTAGGTGAGAAATGCCTTTGTCTCTGGCAAAGAGACACTTAAATGTGTGGGCTCATCCACAATTTTATACCTCGCACCTCCTGAACACTTCACTTCCTGTTGCGCTTTGGAACAGCATCACCCATTAACGCAAAGGACCGTGGGTGGGCGCTGAAAGGGTTACCAGGTGCTGTGCAACACTTTTCTATGGGAGGTGAGTGAGGTTGGGTTTCCTGTCACAAGGGTTTGTTGTGGCTGAGTGTTTCTGTTGCGTGTTCCCTTTCCCCCGGCCCCCCCCTCCTGTAATTCATTTTTAAACCCATCCGGGTTGTGCTGAGCTCAGAGAAGCGGCACTTCTCCACTTAAGGGCTGGACTGTGGTGGGAAACGGTCATTTCTTACTCCATCCCGTTGCTTGTGCACCTAAGGTATTGCCCAGTGAGCAAACACGGGTCGTCATGCTGTTTCCGACCACATGCGTACGTGCGGGTGAGGGAAGCTGTTTAGGCAATCACCTTTCTGAGGAGGAAACAGCACTAGGTGCTTTTTCATGCAGCGTTTAACACAGTGCTCTGATGAGTGCTGGTTACTGCCTTTATTTAGCACTGCTCTTGGGCGTTTGACTGGTAAGAGGATTGTCTGCACCACGTCTACTGAGTTCTAGGTCCCAGCTGCGGGTTTCAATCTGCATCTGTTCACGCAATTGGAACTGCTTGTTTTGCGATGTAAATCGTCTGTGTATTGTTTGGCTTTGTTCACTGTTCCTCTGCTCTTACACAGAACACAGGTAATCCTGGGGTTTGGCTTCTGCATATGTGGTGCTGCTCCGGCATCGCACCTCTGGTGCTGGACAGCACAGAACAGAGCAGAGAGAACATGGGACCTTCAGATTCCCAGACTCATCCCTCTCCTCCTGTCCTTCCAACCCTGCAAATCAAGGCTGTGTGATCCCTAGACAAGCCTTTCTGATTAGTTCTCATCTTGTAGCACTCAACTTCTGTGTGCCTGAGTGGTGCTGCAAATTATAGCCACCTTTTATTTGTTTGTAGCTTTTTATCAGCTTGAGCGTGGCTTCCCTGCTCAGTGCCTGTTCCTGTAATGCCATCTCGTGGTGGCCCTGGAGCTGCGAATGAGCCTTTTCCCCATGCTCGCCAAAGCCGAGTGAGCTGCCCTCGGTTATATTCTGTACATGTTACTTGTGTTATGAGGAGAGTGGTGTGTTGTTTGCTCACTCCTTAAAACAGCAAGCTGCTTATTTAGTTATATGTTCATCCCTGATACTGTGAATGTTGTTTGAAGTGCTCCTCTAAACATAGAGGAGTTGAGTGCTTTGAGTCTCTACTGTCTTGCAGAAAGTGGTAAGGGTGTGTCAACATTTAGTAGAAATTCTGATTTGTTCCATGACTTTTTTTTTTCTCGCTCTATCTGAGTTTCGGATAAGCCACAGAGGCAAAAATAAGTCCAGTGCATATTGGCCTATCAGTGATCTGGGAGCTTTACCTTCGAGAATAAGAACTATGTGTCCTGTTAATAAATGACATAACAAATAACTGTATTTCCTTTTTGCCTCTCCAGTGTTCCCAACTCTTGCCCGGCCAGTCCACGTGGTGCTGGATCCTCAGGATATCGCTTTGTTCACAACATTACCTCGGATCTGCAGCTGGCAGCAGAGTATGCTGCAAAAGCAGCATCAGAACAGCAGGCAGATGCATCTGGCGGGGACAGCCCAAAGGTTCAGCGAAACATTTCTTACCCAGCAGTGCTCGTTGGGAGGGTTATTAAGACCTGGCAGTTTATTGCAAGTGCAGGATGTGGTTAAAAGGGCTCTAGGAATACCCTGGCCAGAAGGACACTCTATGCGGTATTCTGCAGGGTTTTGAGACCATGCCTTCAAACCAGCATCTTCTTAGTGGTAGATCATGAGTCTGCTTCCTTAGTTGCCTAAAATGTATTTGAGTCATTCACTGAAGTGGTTAAGTGAGGAGACTTTTTTTGCTTGTTTGATGAATGAAGAACCCATAAAGAAGAGACAGAAAATTCAGAGTCTTGTTTTCTCCTTTTAATTAACGGTATTTTGCAAAACACATTTGGAGAAAGGGGATTCGTGGAAAGAAACCAGATCCTTGCCATGAGAAATCTGTAGACTGACTTTAAAACAAACACGAAGGCCTGTCAAGCAAGTGTTAAATGAGGAGAGTAGCAAGTGAAATTTAGATTAATAACTTAGTTATAATGATAAAATTTTAATTTTGGTGAGCTGATCTTCAGATCAAAGTCAAAGGTCTAGATCCAAAACCACCTGATTTGGGATTGAGTAAAGCAGCATGGTATTCGGTGGCTTTTTCTGTAGATTGAATCCTCCCTTCAGACAAGAAGGGCTGTTCTTGATGGAGTAATATGAAGAGCTGGCAATATGAGATCTGGCAAATGAATTAAAGATCCTAGAATGAAACAAATCCTGCTGGAGAGGGGAAGGGACAGGATCAAGTTCCTTATTGGGCATGTTGCTGGGAGGAGAGCTGATGGCATTACTGCCTGTAACCTTTCTATCAAAGTCTAGCTGTAGCTGGGCAGAATTGGAGGGTGTAGTTTCATGAACGCTGAAAGCAGTGAGCGGACCCTACACCCTCTCTTTGCTTCTCATCGTTTGTCCTGATTCTGTTCCTTGTGCTGATGTAAACACATTTGCACACAGATGCTTGTGCTAAATTGGGAGGTGGCAGCTCAAAACAGGAGTGAAAGGGAAGAGGGTGGTGCTGGCCTTAGTTGCCCCTGATGCTCTCTTAGCATCTGTGAAAACTACAGACCAGTGGGGTTTTTTAGTTGGGGTTGTTGATATGCTCTATTGTAGGAATTCTTTGTTAGTGACTAAACTTCTGGTTGGTTGTTTTTTTTTACCTTAGGATGAGTCCAAGCCACCCTATTCTTATGCTCAGCTAATTGTGCAGGCCATATCTTCAGCACAGGACAGGCAATTAACACTAAGTGGGATCTATGCCCACATTACCAAGCATTATCCATATTACAGGACTGCTGATAAAGGCTGGCAGGTGAGTTCTTGATGCTGACAAGCTTTTAAACTACTTTGACAGGGCTTATCCGCTTTGAAATGCATTTATTAAAGATTCGGGGCACTGGAATAGAGCTGCTTTGACTATTCCCAGAGTGAATTTGTTTAACGTAAGCTAACTAGTTTGTGGGTGATTAGGGTTTTTTTTTTTTTAAAATGCATTCTGTGGCAGTGTGGTGTGTTACCGTTGGGCTCTCTGGTTTCTGAAACCCTTCTAATGCTGTAGTCATGTGTCTTTCGGGTTTGTTTGGTTTTTATTCTTCCACATCCTTTCTATCAGTCACTCCTCAGCCCAAATACTTGCCTGAATCTTGCTTAATCCTTCTTTGTCCAAGCAGATGATGACCGAGCTAAAACCGAGTTCCTGGTTTTTAGTCCTGATACCTTAAATTATCACAGATGTTTTGTTTTCGCAGTGTATCAACTGCATTGCCTAAGTCACAGTTTGCAAGTTTTGAATCTCAGAATGGGAACTTGGGAAACTCAAGTCTGTGCCTTCCTTGTGGTATTACAGGAAATCTGACCAGCTTCTTAGAGTTTGGATATAGTTAACACATGCTAAATCAAGCTTAAACATTCACTTGAGGGCTGCTTTCAAAGTTCCAGAAACCTCAGCTCCACCTGCTTTCAGGCTTTTTCTTGGCATCACACCTCTGAAATGGGTGTTGTCATTTGAATATAATACAGTAACACAGCTGGAAAGACTCTTGCAGCTGCTGATTTCATTGTGTCCAACTGGCAAGAGCAGTACTGCTTGGTGCACTTTGAGTGCAGTTGGATACATTTCTGCCTCCCTGGCTTTTCCCTGCAGTTGTAATTAATTGTGGAATTCACTTCCTGCCTTAACCTGCTCAGCAGAGTTGTGCTTTACGAACCAGTTGCTGTGTCCTGCTTCAGAGAGAGCTGCATTTCAGTGCAGGGTGAAATTGCCTTTTCCCCTTTCCTACCAGTGGCATTGTAAGGCTTCACTTGTGAAGCATCTAAAGCTGCTACAAAAGCTCTTGTTTTGTTTTGAAAGCGGAAGAGGACTGAGCTTGTGCACACCTGGGGTTGCTGAGCCTTCCCCTAGCCCCAAAGACAGCACTATACCCAGTGAGAGGTGAGCTTTGGCAGTGAAAAGGATTAATAGTCTTGTCAGCATCTGGAGAGCTGTAGAGTGCTAGGCTAGTGCCACAGAGATAATGGATTCTTCTCAGAGCCAGCTGTCTGAGGGCATGTTGGCTGGCTTGCGTGACGATTACCAGGAGATGCAGTGTCCTTTAGGGCATGTTTGGGCACCCCAGTAGTCGTTTGGCAGGTAAGCAGTTAGCACAGGCTCAGGCAATTTTTTCCACTTACCTAGAATAAAGCCTGTCTTTTGGGAGAGTTCTGATGTGGTCTAGTGTGATTTCCCCCCACCTCAGCAAAAGCTCTGCTTTCATTGCTTTCCACAGAAAAATCATTGCACCGCCTGGCTCCATATGTGTTTAGGTGATGGTGTAGCACCAAGCAAACCTGTCTTTGAGCATGGTTAGTAGAAACTCTGTCGTGTTTTCCCAGGTGTTCTCTTGCAGTTCTCCTGTGACCTCAGAGTTGTGTGAGCTGAGTGATTTGTTTCAGACAGAAGTCTGATTCTGGTGGATATTATTTTTCCAAGCTATGCAGCAAAACCCATTTGTCTTTGTTATATGCTTCCTCATGGCAAAATAACCATCTCATTCCTCTGCTTCCTGCAGAATTCCATTCGGCACAACCTCTCCTTGAACCGTTACTTTATTAAAGTCCCACGATCCCAGGAGGAGCCCGGAAAAGGCTCTTTTTGGCGAATTGACCCTGCTTCTGAAGCCAAACTAGTAGAGCAAGCATTTAGAAAACGAAGGCAAAGAGGAGTGTCCTGCTTCCGAACACCTTTTGGGCCTCTCTCCTCCAGGTAACTTCAACTTCCTCTAATCTCTTTGCCAAACTCATTACAAAGAAAACAAAAGCTTCTGCTGAAGTACAGTGAGCAAACTTTACTTCTGTTTATAGCTTGAGAGGTAATATAGTTACATGGTCCTGAGGCATAATCTGAAAATGGTTCTGACTTCTTAAGCGTTTACCAGGAGAAAAGAAAAAAAAAAAAAAAACAGAAGCAACCTACAAAAAAATGCATCAAATAATGTCTGTTTTGGCATCATTTCAAAGACATTCAAAGCAGTTATCACTGGATTCAGTGTTTTCAGGTGCCAATCTCTCATTACAGGAAAACTGTGTTTAGATGTGGATTAGATCATAGTGGGAATAACTTTTGTGGTATTTAAAACACTCTTCTGTAGGGAAGATCAGGTTGATCGTGGTTGTCAGCAGTGAAGCAATGGGGCCTGTTCTGTGTAGCCGCTCCAGTCAGCAGTGTAACTGCAGAAGAGGAGCTGTGGGCAGTGACAGCTTTCTCTGAGCCCTGTAGCTGTGAAGATAAAACATGCAGTTCAACACTAGCTGGAGCAGTTTGATGTCACATTCCTCCCACGTCTCCTCTTCTCTGTTTGTTAAAATGGAGGAGATAACAGGAAGAGAGGTTTTCAGCTGATCAGCTTCTCTGTCTTGTTAAAGAAATATCCAATTCCTCATGTGTTCAGTGGCCATGTGGGACCAGAGGTAGGAACCATGTAGCTCAGAGGGGAGGTGATGGACAGAAGGGGAAGCAGCTGCCGTGTAAGCATGTGTGGACCAGACGCTTGCATCTACATCGCATCTTTCTTCTTCTCAGCACTCTCAAACACTGACTAAGATCCTTTGAGAAGGATCCTTTGAGATCCTTTATAATGAAATTATTAAACTGATCTGAACGGGAGGCACCTTCAGCTCCTCTATCAGCAGTGGGTCTTAAAATGAAGTGAAGGGCCCAATTTCCTTCAGCAAGGAATAATTCAACAGTGTTTGGTGCTGGAGCATTTGTGAGGTTACTGTGTACCTTTCAACTCTTCCCAGCAAGACTACAGTGGGTAGTGAAAGACGGGCTGTCCTCCTGCTAGAGAATCTTGTACTGGAGATAACTCTTGGTCTCTGCTGCTGTCTTGTGGTCGAAATGCATCTGCGCTTGCCAACACTATGTTCCGCTGTTTCAGGAGTGCTCCTGCCTCACCTACTCACCCTGGCCTGCTGTCCCCTCACTCTAGTGGCCTACAGACGCCAGAGTGCCTGTCACGGGAGGGCTCACCCATTCCACATGATCACGACTTTGGGTCAAAGTTAGCCTCAGTTCCAGAGTATCGGTATTCACAGAGTGCACCTGGTGAGTAGCTCTTGTTTCACAGAGGGTGACTGTTCAATTGCACCAAGTGCCATGCTGAGGACACCACAGGAATACTTCTGCCAGCGTGTTAGAGGAGGATCTCAGCTTCTTCCTATCATTGTTACGAGTCTGATGGTGCATATGCAACTTCAGACCATTTTTCTTACTAGTCTTTGGATGAGGGGGCAGGAGGTGATAAAGGAATGTGTAAAAACACGAGCTAACCCTGAACTAGGTGGCTCTGAAGAACTGACAGCGGAGTAGCTGTGGCAGCACACACCTCACTCACACTTATTTACCAGCCTTCTGGATAAGATCAGCTTGGCTACTTGGAGCTCTGTGGTGCTGTGGCCAGGGCCCTGGTAATTTGTTAAGCCCTGCTAAATATCTGCTTGTCAGCTGCTTTGTATATCAGCTGGCCTGATGTATAGGATGTTCCTGGTGGAGTTAGAAGGCAAAGCTTTTTTTTTTTTTGTAAGTTAGGGAAGAGGAGATTGTAGGTGGTGTTTTTGAAGCCTTAGTTTTCATTCCCTGTCCCCCTGTCCTGCTAATGCTGAAGGACTGAGTATTGCAGATGAGAATAGGTGAACAGACAACTTTTTGCCTCTTCTATTAATGTATGCTTCTCTCTTCTGCTTAGGATCTCCGGTCAGTGCCCAGCCAGTGATTATGGCTGTTCCTCCCCGACCATCTACTCTGGTGGCAAAACCAGTTGCATACATGCCAGCATCAATAGTAACTTCTCAGCAGCCTTCATGCCACGCGATTCACGTAGTTCAGCAAGCTCCCACTGTTACAATGGTCCGAGTCGTGACCTCCTCTGCAAACTCCGCAAACGGATACATCCTCACAAATCAGGGCCCAGCAGGAGGAGCTCATGAAGCTGCAGGAGCAGTGTTGGACTTAGCTGGTGACCACCGAGGTAGCGTTTCACCTCCCTTGCTACTCTGCTAATAAGGCTTGAGCAGGCTTGGGGGGGTGGGTGGTCCAACACTGTTTCTCTCCCTTTTGTTGATAAAAGATGTTTCTCCAGGTGAAACTTAAACCAAATAAGAGTTCATCCATTTGACAGTGAGCATCTCCCTTCTCTCCTTCCTTGTTCTCCTCCTTATCGGGAAGAAATCTAACAGACTTCAGAGGCTGGAAAAACAAGCAGTGCTTTACGTATTTGTATTATCCCCAGTATCAATGTTATGCCTGTGTATTGGGCAGCTGGCTGCACTGTGGAAATTGTGCTTCATCTAGCCAGAAGAGGTGACCTGGAAAAGGCTGAAACTGCTTCAGGATGGTCTTGTAAACAAATGATTGAGCCCTTCTTTTCCCCAGGCCTGGATTCCTAGAGGAAACCATGTGCTTCTGGAAGTGCAGGCAGTGACCCATTAAAGCAATCTTCAAAAACCAGTTACAACAAAAGCCTCTTTTTTCCTAAGCTGGAAATTCCAGCCTTGGGGCATTTAGTGAGTTAAAAGTTCTGTTGCTGTGATCTAGACAACACTGTGTCTGCTCGCCATTTCTGAAGGGCTTAGTGCTATGAGAGAGATGCCTATTGTACCAGCAGCAAGACTAGTTGTTCTGATCGCTTTTATGTGGGCAGTGGGCAATGTTTTTTCTCTAGGGGAATGAAAAAAATGACAAAACTTCCCCTACCGCAGTAGCAGGACCACTGGCATTTTTAGTTCAGCGCTGGTTATCTTGCTTGAGGTTTCACTTGCATACTCTAGAAAATCCTGTCTGGATCCCATACGTGTTCCTGAAGCGCTAACAGTTGCAGCTGCTAATCCGTCACCTGCTTCCTTCTTTCATTCGCTAGTTCTTGCTGTCACTTGTTCTCTGCCAACTTGTCCCTCTCATATTTCCACTCATATCATTTCTAGTCTCTACCTTCCCTTTGGTTTTCCTGGCTGTTCCATTTTCCTTCCCTGCTTTCCTTGCCTTTTCTCTCTGCTCTTCCCTTCCCATCAGCCTGCCTGCAGGTCACAGCTCAGTCCTTATGTCCCACCTAACTCCACTCTTCTTGTCTACTAATGTTAAAAAGGGAAAAGTCTCCTCTTCCTACAGGACTAATGAGTTTGTGCTTCCTGCCTGCTTTCTCTGCTTTGAGACCCACAGAGCTGCTGGAAGAGAGAGCTCTCCTTTCCTGTACACCACCCAGCAGGAGGCTGTCCTGTACCTGTTCCATACCTGCTGAATTGACCCCTCACTTGTCCTGGGAAGTGAGATAAGTGGCTGAGTGCTCTCAAACAGTTACCTCTGTCCAGGAACTCAGCCCTCCTGTTCTTTAATTTTTTTTTTCCCCTCCCTTCTGGTTTCTTCCTATACTTCCATAGCTGGCAAAAGCTTGCGATTTGTGGGAAGACCTCCTTGTAAATCAACCTACGTGCAGGCCTGAAAGCAAGCTGTTGCAGACTTTTGGCTCCAGGCATCGTTTAAGATCTTAATGCCTTCTGTGTGGTATTGCGAGTCAGGCCAATTTGCCTGTAATTGCAAAGTAAGCCGTGAGATTTGCAGTAACTGCTGTCCATATAAAGGCTATAATGTGCCAGTAAGGGAGATGATGCCTTCTTAGGACAAAGGGTCAAAGTTTATAATCTAGGGTTTTTTGGGTTGGTGGTTTTTTTTTTTTTTTGCCTGAGTGGCTTATAGTATAAGAAAAGGTTCTTAATAGTAGTAGATTTTATCTGCAACAGGGAGTATTTTAGTGTTTTCAAATATTTGTCTCTGACCTTCTGTGGTGCTGAGATATTCTCACATCTGTAAGCCTGGGGTATGTATCACTGTGAAAACGTTAATGAGAATAAAGCCTGCTCCAAAGCCGGGCTAGTAAATGATTGTTGTCTGTTCTACTCTTACGCAGGAATGGATGAAAAGCCAACCATCGCCTTTGCCACAATACCTACAGCCAGCCGGGTTATTCAGACAGTTGCCAGTCAAATGGCACAGGGTGTTCCAGGACAGACAGTCACGATCCTTCAGCAGGCAGCTCCAGTGACCATTGGACAGCATCAGCTCCCCGTGCGGGCAGTCACTCAGAACGGGAAGCACGCCGTCCCCACCAACAGCATCCCCGGCAGCACCTATGGTAGGCTGTTCCCGTGGCTCTCGGGTTTTGGATTGCTCTTGGAACTTAGCAGTTAGGTCATAAAGCTGTAAGGGTTTTCTCTTCTACATTAGTATATATCAAATTATTTCATATGACCAATTCCAAAAGTATTCCAGTTCTTCACCCTCTGCAGCTGTAAACATCAGTGGTAGGTAACCTTCTGTCCACCTCTGTCTGCTCCTTTTCCCTAGTGAAGTCCAACGTCTTCCCTTCCTCCTCAGCCATGCATCTATTACTACTGGCCCTCTCTGCCTTTTGAGGGTCACTTGTTGAAAGTGTAAGTGATTCTTGGGCAGGGCCTGTTTTTATTTGTTTTCTTCTGATAAATGGCCTTGGCTTTCAGCATGCCAAATAATAAAATTTCCATGGTGCTATTTAGATCTTGTGAAATACGACTCCATAGAGTATTAAGAAAATAACATACTTTCTCATCTTAAGGTCTTGAAGCCTTAGAAAAATAAGATCTATTTTATCAGCTGAATGAGTGCAGGATTTTTTTATATACAGGATGTGTTCCAGTCATTTGTCAAGCCTGACTTTCAAAATCTCATACTAGCTACACCTTGGCAGCCTCCTCTTATTGCTTGCTCAGCACCTCAGGTTTCAGTCAGTGAAGGATGATGACCGGGGAGGTAATACCCAGGTTTCTTACAGCCCTTTTCAGCGAGATGTTAAGCACCACTCCTGTCCCCGGCTGGTGCTTATGGGGAGTTTGAAATGAAGGGCACTGGTGGGATTTTTGTGGCTTTCATGAAGGTAGAAATGTTTCTGTGGGATTTTCTGTCACATCTATTTGCAGTATCACCTGGCTTGTGCTTGAATTGCAAGAATATTATTGGAACAATGAAAAAACGATAGTAATAAAGTTTTTATGCAACTGGGATATTAAGATATTCAATGGATCAGATAGGCGGAGTTGCTGCTACCCAGCAGTAGTTTGTTTAATGTGGAATCAGACAGTTCTTTATTCAACTTTATGTTAAAATATTCTAATCTTCCCAACATTTTTATAGCTTTCTCATCAAACTGTAAAGTATTCAAATTGCATCTGGTTTTGTTCGTGCTAGTGAATTTTCTGTTTCACAGAATGGAGCCCGAGTCTCTTGACTCTTCTCTGTACAAAGTTAACTTCAGCTGGATGGTTTTGGTTCTCTAAGTCACTGAACTGGTGACTGTCCTCATCCTTATCGTGGTTTTTTCCTTTGTCCTCTTGATATTCTACAGCTTCCTTCCCATGCCTTGGTAGAAGTTGTCAGGGTTTGAGGGCCTTTGTTGTGTTCGCTTTGTTTATTTATCCTAGGGCTCCTATTTTGATGCACTTGGAACATCAGTCACAGTTACAACAGTTACAATCAGTTACAACACTGCTGTTACTCCATCCTTTGCAAATCAGTCTGGAGGGCAGAGGATGTGCTGTCTCCTGAGTCTGCTTTGGCTGCCTCTGACTGATGCACATTCCAAAAACTGCATGTGTTTTGTTTTCCAAGCAGTGTCATGTGCTGAAGCCAGTGTGTAAGCACATTCTCTGTCTGGAACCAGGAATTGTAGACATTTTTACAGAGGGTTGCTACTTAAGAGTGGTGAGGAAAAAAAAGACAATTTATTAATGGGAGGGTGAGATCTTTTGTCAGTACTGGAATACAAGACTGGGAGCCAGAAAGTCCTGTGTTCCGATCCCAGCTCAAATGGACATTTGGTTGTCTGGGGTAGGCTCTTTCCTGCCCATTTTACAAGTGAGCTGTCAGTTCACTCAATATTTGGATTCTAATCTAGTTTCCCACCAGACTGGCTAGTCTAACTGCACAAGCAGAGCCCTCTGTATTAAAGGCACAGGACATGGATAATGTAGCTTGTAGGTGGCCAGAGAACTACTCTCAAAGAGAAGGTGTGCTGTAATTTTACCAGGGGATTGATCCTTCCCTTCCGGAAATGCATGCTTAGCTGGCAATGCCTTGTTTGACAACGGGTGGGAAGAAAAATTCTCTTATGGAAGGGGTTACTACCAGCTTGGTAAACTTGCTCAAAGCCAAGATTGTGAGGGCAGAGGGAGAGACAAGGCTAGCAAGCCTTTCAAACTGGACTTGAAAACACCACCTGAGTATGTGCCAGCTATTGTGTCTGACTGTGGTGTTTTGTTTTCTTGCTTTCTGGACTAGCAATCACTTGTGCTGCTTCCTCACGTTAATTCTCTTTCTCTCTCTCATCTTGCTTCCCAGCTCTTACCAATCCATTGCAGCTTCTTGCAGCCCAGGCTAGCTCGTCCACTCCTGTTGTAGTCAGCCGGGTATGTGAGACAGGGACCGAAGAGACAGCAGCAGCCTCTTCTGGTGAACCTGAAGTCAAAAGGCCCCGGATAGAAGAGTCCAGTGCAGCAGTCCCAGCCCAGACTGGAGTCATCACATCTACGATGCCACAAGGACAGGCAACCAGTGAATGAAGAACCGGTGGGAGGAGCTGGAGTGATGCAGGTTGGGCATGGGATGGCAGGAGCCCTAAAGCAGCTTTCAAAGAAAAACCACAACTGTAACAGCTCAAACATAGCGGATAAAGAGCTCTTTTTAAAGTCAGATTTTTAAATGGGAGGACAACAGCTGTTAGACTCACAAGGTGCCAAAAAAGAATGGAAAACCCCTCCCAAGAACCCCCGTCTGGAACTCTGTTCTGTCTTTATCTATGGGATACTTTTTCCTTTTTTTTTTTTTTTTTAAAAAAAAGATTCAAAAAAATACAGACAACTGATTGTATGACTGCTGGGATATTTTTAACTCTCTTTTTCCCCTTTTGGCTCCAAGGGGATGGGATTTGCAGTTCAACATCTAAAGGAATGTAACACAAACACAATCTGCTTCCTGGAAAGAAAACTCCTCATTTTCTATGCCTTAATACTGTGCTCCTCAGAGCTTTGAACCACAGGACCGTTTTAAAAAGGCCTCCTAAGGCAGTCGAATGCTAAAAAATGCGTGCAGTATCTCACGACAACATTAAAGAAACGTGGTACCAAGCTTAAAGAAAAGGGCAAATGATTTTGGTTTTTCAAACAGAAAAAGTCTGAACATGAACGAATGTTTATTTATGTGGGGATTCAGGAGGGAAGAGTTACAGGGCTCAGCCACCTGGATTTCCAGATGCAATTTCTCTCCAGTCCCTCTGAGGGAGAATAAGAGACAGAGGAACTGTATTAATTTGGTTCCTGTAAAGATATTAAAAACAAAAGGTTTTGTACCTTCAGTGATTTCTTACAATTATTCATCACTTGCTCTGGACAACAGCCAAAGTATCTTGATGACTGAGGATCATACGGGGAGGGGTGTCTTCAAAAGGTTCTGTGTGCATTCGATTGATCACATCCTGTGCTGGAGCACCAAGTTTTGTTCAGAATAGTGCTGAAGGTGAAGACATTTCCACTGTCTCTGGGAACTTGAGAAAATACTAGTTGGTCTTCTGCACTAAAGCAGTCTGCCTTCTCCTCCAGTTGGTAGTGTGGTCCTCAACTGGATGGACGGTCGTCAAGAGGCCGGGGCTGGGTGGAGGTCTGTCACTGACCCTCTGCTATGGCTGACAGTGGAGCTTCTGTGCTCAGAGCTGGGATGAGAGGCAGCGGAGTTCATACAGTGTGTAATTCAAATTCTGTGAGGGTGTAGAGACCAAGGCAAAAAAGGCCTTTTATTTTCCATGTGGCAAAAGTCACTGGAGGTCTTAAACCAGTTTTCCAAAAGCAATTTGGAGGTTTCCTTTCATTGCCTGTCTCCCTCTCCCATCTCTCCTCCCCAGAGAACAGTTGGGGTTGGCCAGGCAGAGGAGGCTTTTACTCAGACTGTTTTCCAGGCTCTTCTGTAGTACAAGTACGTCTTACGGGAAAAGCAGATTTGAGTCACCTCAGCCACGTGGAACAGTGGGTGCCTGTGACACCTCGTGACTCGCAAAGAAACGAATCCCTGTGTGACCGCTAACCCCTCTGGTTTTACCCTGCTTGCAGTCCCCTTTGCTAACATGTCTTTTGGCAGCACAGCAGAGATCTCTGAATGTAGAAAATGTTATGGCTTTGGTAATGGCAAAAGACTTAAAAGGGACAGGATATGCTGTTGACATGTTATCCCCTGATCTGCTGTCAGCTTGCTGTCCTATACAGTCTGCCAGTGCTATCGCAGAGCAGAGGGGCAAGTCCACTGCATAACTATGCTGCAAAGATATCCCCCACGTGCAGTGACTGGTACTGTCAGCATGACCGTGGTGATCAGGGGGTAAGGCACAACCATTCTGTGTCTGCTGGAGTCTGGGGAGGTGGAGGAAATCCACAAGGTAACAGCTGGCATCACTTGTTCTCTTCTAGGTTTCCTTTCTCTGTGCCAAATCCTGTTCAGTCGCCAAGTCCCACCACTTGAATAACACACAGCCATGTTTTATTCTCAAGCCAGTTGTTTTGTGAGAAATATTTCTGGAAGCAGGATAGAATTCCTTGGTCTCATGAACTGCATTTACTTTCTGCACTTAGACACACAAAATACTCCAGACAGTTCGTTTATCTACAGCTCGGCCATTATAATTTAGGTGTGTGCCTTCAGTGACAAGTTATTAAATTGGATTTTAGTACTTCGAGATGGTTTTGTGAAGGAGGATTGTTACAGACCGCAAAGTAATTGCAGCAGGCTGGCCTCCAGCTGTCACTTTTCCTGCTGGGAAGGCTAGGTGCGGCATAGTGGAAAAACACACGGATTAGCTCTGTTTTCTGTAGCCGTTTCGAAGCCAGAACTTAATAAAATGAACTTCAAGGAAGAATGCACAAGTGAGAGTGCAGTGTAGTTTCTGAGATTAATCATTACTTTTGGGTGACTGCTGGTTTAGATCCAGGCACACCTCTGAAACGGCCCTGAGGCTTGGGAGCTTTCCTGAAGCAGAGGAGGCTTTAGGTTTCCAGTGCATTGGGTGAGTCAGCGCAAGATGAGCTGCCCCAGAACACTGCTCAAGATGTGAGGCTGCCAACGTTTTCTGGATTTTTCTCCACTGCTGCTTTTTTCTTGGAAAGTCTAAATAATTAGGCCCTAAACTTCTGTAAACCGGTCCAGCACCATAGAAATACATCAGCTGAAAGACAGTGTTTTCATATACCAGTGCTGCTTTATAGGTACCTCTTGAAAGTCCATCCTCAGGATACATTTATAGATCTGCCTAGTCAGAACAGAAGAACACTTTCTCACTGTCCTTTTGTGGCTCACAAGGCCTGCTGGTTAGAATGTGGGTTGAGGATAAGCAAATCTCTTTGATCTGTTCACCCATTCCGCTTGAGGTGTCTGGAACTTGTCAGTTTGCCCATCAGGGGATTTTGGCTTTGTCAGTCTGCTGCATCACTCTGCTGCTGTAGGAAGCAACCAGGTCACTTGAAAAAGAATTGTTGTAGGTTTACTCATACGTTGCCTATATCGTGGGCTGATACTAGGTGAAGTAACAGTTCTTACTAAACCCTCTTGAGAGCTGTGGAAAAATGTGGTTCTCGTCTGGAACACTGAGATGGGGACTTCTCATGTGGCTTCCAGATTAATTCTTTCTACACACTGCTCCGTCAGGAAGACGGCATCACCCTTTTACATATCAGTCCTCATTCCCCAGGCTTTCCGTGTTGAGCGCTGCAGAGGAATGAAAGTTAATGTGATGGTAGAATTAAGTCTTCAACTAGAAAGTAAATGTTTACCTCAATGCAGCAAGTGGATTGTTTTAAATTGATCATCTTAACTTGTTTATATTGTATAAAAGTCAGATCTCGTGCCCTTTGCTGCATTAACTGAGGGGGAGAGGAGTAGGAGGCTTCACAGCATCTTCTGCTGTCCGTATAACAAGGTCAAGGCTTGTAGAATATTTAACTTGCTATAACTTAGACTTGGGAAAACTTCAAAACAGAGTTCTTGATGTGTGATTTGACTTTTCACTGTCTCCATTGATTTCTGTCATCTTAGGCAATGGCAAAGACTAATTTTACTTTGATTGTGGTCAGTTTAGAGGAACTTCTGTGGACTTGGTTTTCAAAAGCTGGATGCGGCTGTTGTTGCTTTTATTCCGCTGGAATTCCTTGCTTATTGTTCTGTCTTGACCTTGGCTCTTGTGATCCAGGAAGCTTTTTACAGTGAGATCAGGTTAATCTGATTCAGTGATAACACAGTGCTGAGCACAAAATTGAAGTTCGTTATTAGCTCATAATTCTTTTCAACTCCTTTTTGTTCCCATAGTCCTCCCTCCCCCAGACCATTAACACTGTCCCCTGTAGCATATCCAGTCATTTTTGTCCACTGACAGGAGCAGCACCTTGCATTAAGCTCTGCCCAGGGACTCAAGGATGAAAATACGTGTGGGATACGTGGACCTCCAGAGTAGGTTAAGAAAGGTCAACTTGGTTACCCTGTACTTAATTTTCATGCTGTGATTTAGACATGTTACTCTTGGGCACAGCTTATTCAGGAGTGTGTTTTCAGAGACATATTTAAGTTTGTAAGAGGAAAGAAATAGTTAAATTAACAGCTGAAACTTTTGCATTGCTTCTGCAATCAATGTCATAGTCTGGCTTCAGGTTTGGAGGGAATTAAACTTGGTTTTTCATGTTTTAGACATCTGTCTTGTGTACTGACTTAGAACTGTCATTCGGAGTTAACTAACACATTTTTCCCCTTTTTCAGTAGGGAAATGCCAGCAGGAAAATAAAACTTGAAGCACAGAAGGCTGGGGACCTGTATCTGAACGAGAGTATCTGACCTGAGCTTTCAGGCATTGTGGTGTCGAACACTCTTGACTGACTGCTGGGGATGTGAAATTGATGTTAGAGCTTTTCATCTGCGTTAGCAAGGAGGGTTTCCCAGCAAGGTATTTGGTATCGCTCTGTGTGCTACCGTGTAAATGAATGTCCAAATGCAGGTTGAAAGGAGAAACGCTTCCCTGCCATACCTGGACTTGGGGATCCTGGATGACAAGGATTTAATCTAGGAGTAGCTCTGTGCCTTTCCACAGAGGGTCAAAAGCTGTTTCCTCCAGCTTATTGCATCTAAGGATTAAATTCCAACTGGTTGGTGGTTCTATCTTTGTTTCTGAGGTTTCAGCTATGACTTATAGTTTATCACTGTGATAAACATAGATCACCTGAAACTGCAGTATTAGGGAAGATCAAATCTCTACTTCTTGTCTGTGCCATTGGCCAGTTGTGGCTGTGTATAAATACAGAATAACTTGAGCTGAAAGAAGCCTTTAGAGGTCTCTGCTATAGCCTCCCACTGAGAGCAGGTCCAACTCAATCAGGTTGCTATGACCTTGTCCTTGTGAGGTTTCAATGTCTCCAGAGATGGAGGTTCCATGACTCTGATTATAGGTCCACTCTGGCCACCCATGAGGTGAAAATTTTTCCTCAGCCATCTAAGAAGAATTTCCCGTGCAGCTGCATGTGTTCCTTGCCTCTTGTCCTATCACATACGCATCTGAGAAGAGCCTCTGCATCTTCCACACAGGTGGCTGAAGACACCATTAAGATATTTTCTATCTGCCTCCTTTTCTTAAGGCTGAACCAACCTGATTGTCTCTTGTACATCATGTGCCCAAGCCTCCCGGGCTTAGTAGAAATGCTGCAGAAGATCCCTGTCTGCCTTATACTGGGGAACCCAGAACGGGGCACAGTCCTGCAGATACAATCTGACAAACACAGGATGGAGTGGAAGAAGAATCACTTTCTTTGGCCGGTGAGCTACACTTCACAAGCACACCCCAGTAGCTGTTTGGTCCCTTGCTGCAGTGTAAGAAATGAGTCCCAAAGTGAACTGGAAATGCTCTGGAGAGCATTTGTACGTATGCAGCCATCTCATCCCCCTCTTCTGAGGAAGAGTGCCAGCCAGCTTCAGTCTTGGAGCTTTTGGAACAGGAGGCAGCGCTGAGGATCCTGGTCACTGTTAAAAATATCAGTGCTTTACCTATCAAAGGGTGGTTTCAATCCAGGGTGGAACCTGCCTTGAGTTTCTCCCCAATGGAAAATCTTTCAGGTTTGTCAATCCTGCTGCTAATAAACTGGACCAGGGCATTAAGAATGAACCTCTGAAGGAACACAACTGGCTTCGTGATTTTGCCCTTGCTGCACACTGAGCTTTTAGTTTTGCAAATACCATCCTGCAGCAAATGATCTGTCTTCCCTTGTCTCTTGGGCAGCTTCTGTTTCTGCTCCCCATCATGGTTTTCTCCCTATTTATAGTTGTTTCTGTCAACTCCACTGTCGGTTAATCTAGCTCCTAATTCAATGCCATTGCTTGAAGGTGAGAATCTGTGTGGTAGGTTGCAATTATGCAACAGATTGTTCAGTCATGTAACTTTTTGTCTCTTCCTGGGTAAAAAATTATGCCGAAGCTGCTGCTACTATAGCGCACACTACTGTGAAAATGTGGCTTACAAAGGAGCCAGCTGTGCTGCCAAAAACAGTTACACTACAAGGTCACTGGGTTTGCTGGAGCTCACGGCACTGGGTGGTGATGCCTTCTCGCATTTTGATCTGCGCCTGATCATGGCTGTGACTCCCTGCTGAAGCATCTCTCTGCAGCTCCTAGTCTGGCTGTGGTTAGTTGGATCAGCATCTCTCCGCGAGGTGGGTTGTGTGCAGGACAGCACAGAGCTGTAGTTACGTGCCTATATAATATCTGCAGTGGGAAATTCGTAGCTCTGATATTGGGCTCTCTCTGTTGGGGTGTCTTTCGTGGGACGGTAACACAGCAGTGAGCGTTTTACTTTGGCCTGTGCAAGCCAACTTGGTTTTCTTGGAGCACTATATTTAAATTCCAAATTTTTAATCAACTTTTAACCCTTGTATTTATATGTCCAGCAAATTCTTTTGATACCTTTTCAATCTACCAACACTGAATTAAACCCCTTCGGAATGTATGGCTGGTCCTCTCTTTACGCGTCACTTTAAGCTGAGGGTAGTTAAGCCAAGTCTACCCCTTTGCTCTCAAGAGAGAAAAAAAAAATTGACAATTCATGGGTGGCAGCTAAGGAAAAAACCTTTTAAATATTTTTTTTTCAGAGAATATTAAATTAGATCTGTGTAAACATAAGATTTGTATTTATTAACGTGTGTGTGTGTGAGAATGTGTGTGTCAATATAGATATATAAATGGTCCATGGCTATTTCTTTCTCTCAAATGGTACTTTACACGGACTTTTTATACAGTATGTCGGTAAATTCCCATGCCAGGCACTGATTCTAAGATAATGATGTCCCTGGTTTTGTAATGAATGCGAGCAGCCGGTAGAAGCAGCTTTACTTCGGTGATTGCTTTTATCCCTCTCACAGAGCAGAAGAGACAACTTGGTACTTGCTTCTTCCTTGTGTAGCAACCTGCTTCTGGCTTTGTCATGCTTTAAGCAACCCTGGTCTGTGCTGCTTTTCTGGCAAGAAAGTCCCCCCAAGTGGCACTAAGGAATCTTGTCTCCGATTATCTCCCGATACGGTACCAGGGAGTTCTTTACAGGTTCTGCTCTGTAAGTAACAGAGGAAATTGATGGAGGGTCCGTGAGGATGCCGTAAGGTTGAGGAATTCCTCCCTGTCTGTCAGTCAGGTGGCTAAGCTAACACTGGGGCACTACGAGATGGTTTCTCTTCCACTGTGGTGAGATTGTTCTTCTTTCACGATGCTTCTCTTTTCTTGGGGTGTGAGGTGTGTGTATATCCCCTTAAAAACAAGAGTTTTTCTCATGTTCCCATTCGCAGGGAGTGAACTTTACCTAACTGGCCAAATTTCATTCACGGTTTAACTCCATGCGGATCACTAAATTTGCAGCAGTGTGTTTTGACTCACGTGGGCTTGGGAGAGTTGTTCCTAAAAGCAGGTGATACTTGGCTTCCTAATCTGAACTGGTCTTCCAGAAGCAGAGGTTCCTTCCTCTGTAAGGACTTGAGCAAATGCTTCACCACACTGCTGAGTGCCTGGTGATCGGGCTTTGATGCTGAAGGGAGGACAGGATTGGTGGCAAGAAGAGGAACCAGAGTAGGAGCAGTGGAAGGAAACAGCTTTCCTCCTCAACAGAAAACAGCCCTTGTGAAAACCAGACTTCCCCTGGTATTTGGTTACTGCTTTGTGTCTGCCGCCGAGTTAAGCGATGCACCTTTGCTGTGATCCAGACCTTTCAGTCCTGCTTCTGCCCCGCCTCAGTTTCACTTCCAGCAGTCTGAAGCAGAGCCTTCCGTAAAGCTAAGGGCACCATTGAGGAGAAATGTCTGTTAGCTGAAGAAAAATGAGATTTAAATGGAGCAGAAAAAGTTATATTTCCTTCTGTTTCACTGCCTTGCTGCTAAAAGTCTGATGCAGAACATCCTGATGTTCTGCTGATTTATGTGCCGCTCTTTGGAGGTGGACAGGCTGCTAAATAGGCAAGTTGGCTCTGTAGCAAATGAATTACTGTAAATTTAAACTTGCTTTATCTCTCTTTTTTTTTTCTCCCCCAAATGGTCTTGAAGTAAAGGGAACCAGACTATTGTTGTAAGATCTTTTTGATTTAATGGAAAAGGAAGTGGAGAAAGTTTAAAAAAAAAAACCAAAAAACCAAAAACCAAACTCATTCAAATATGCTGTTACAGAAAGTGGAATGGGTTTAAAATGCAAAAACCTTGCAAGTCTGTGTATTGCCTTGAGTTCTGGACATGCCGTTCATGCTGCGATGAGACTGGCCCTGTCCAGCCTGCCAGCCAACCTCTGCCTAGCCAGAAAGAGCCTGCAAGAGGCTGTGGCTGTCCAAAGGACTGTTGAAAGCTGGTTAGGGATAAATCCAAAGGTGTGTTAGAGCAATGGAGGGTAACACTGGGAATTTGGACCCAGCTGTGACTATTTGCTTTAAAAAAAGCAGAAGAATCGCAGTGTCCCCCTGTTCGGCAGACACACTCCCAGTGAGCCCTTAGGGAAGGCTGCAGTGGGGCAAGGACCTGAAATACCTCAGCGGCTTGGCAGAAGGTTTTTGCTGCAGAGACCTGGGGGAGCCTTCCCCCTTTCACCTGGATTTGGCACTTAAAAGACGGGGGTGGGTGGGGGAGCTAAAGCCATGTGCATTTCAGTTCCTGGTGTTGCCTGTACAAGAATCCTCCAGCCAGATGTTTGGGGGGGGGCGGGTTGTGGTTTGGTTGTTCTTTTTTTTACAGCTGATATCAAAAGTATTTTTTTGTGACTTGTTTTCATTATGAGCATTTTTTTCAAAAGGTCTGTATCTGGGTGGGGGGCAAGGGATGCGCACTTCATCTCTATCCGGCCACGCTGCAGCCCTGCTCCGAAGAGATGCTAAACTGCACAGGCAGACCAGTGTCCTGGTCGTGCTGAGGAGCTGCTGCTCCCCCGAGGCGATGGCAAACCGGGCATCCAAGGAGCAGGACCTGCGTTTCCACAGCAGATGGGATACAGTGGGTTGGTCTTTTTAATATGGAGCCATACTTTTTTTTTTTTTAAGTAATTTGAGATCTGAATGTGATTTCTAATGTATCAAGAACGTTAATATTTTAAAGCTATAACAAAGTTTTAAATTTCTACTATTTTTTTTCATTTATTTTAACTGTTCTGTTACCTTAATTTGATGTATGTGGTTGGGGAATGTTGCTTCTCCTCTTAGCATTTGTTTCTATAACCAGAAATAAAATTATATATGAAAGAGAAAATGCCCTGAAATTGCTGCTTTTGGGTGACAGACGTGCATCCTTCCAGGGTAGTATCGCAGGAGGGGTAAGATTCCTGCAGCAGCTTGTGTGGTACAGTCTACCCCTTCTCACAGTGTGAGGGGACAGAGTGTTTTAGTATTTTTTTCCTTTTATAATTTTCATTAAATTCTGTAGGAGGGAAGGAGATGTCTGGCCACCTGGTGGTGGTCTGGAGTTCACAGATCTCCTGCTTTTGATCCCTTGTTGGTTATTTGGGAATCCACTGACTCTCAGCAGAGCAAACATACGTACGTGTGTGTGGTTGAGGTCTGTGATGCTTCCCCCGGGGATTATGATCGGTTCCTCCAGCTCTGGCTTTCATTTTCTCATGAAGTGACACGTTATTTTGAAAGATGAACGACTTCACTGTGTTCCCCTGTAATCTATAGTAATTGGTTCATTTGAGCCTATAGGTCAGCAAAAACAGTTCTTGATCCACCTACCTTACTGTTAGGTTTTTCCACCCCTGCCCTTCTAACAGAACTGAAGCTCAGGGTTTATTTTGATTAAACAAAGTCATTCTGAGCTCCAGAACTAAGTAGAAAGATCCAAAACCTCAACCTAAGTTGACATAACTGAAGCTCAGGGTTTATTTTGATTAAACAAAGTCATTCTGAGCTCCAGAACTAAGTAGAAAGATCCAAGACCTCAACCTAAGTTGACATAAACCAGCTGTATTTGACTAACTAATGTTCAAAAAAAAAAAAAATTTACAGTGTAGCCAAGGGATTCGGCCAGAGCTACTTTTTTATTTCTCTTTCGAGCTGCCCTGTCGCTGGCTCCCCTCGTGTCTCAGGCGCGGAGGAGAGGGTGTGCGGGGAGAATCCGCCCGTGTCAGCCTGCCGCCCGCCAGGGCTCGGACTGTGGATCGCCGGTGGGCTGGTGGATGCGGCTGCGTGGCCAGAGGCCGGAGGGGAGGTGATGCTCGGCTGGCTAATTGCCAAGGCTGCTAATGAGCTTTAATGCCGGGGGCGAGGAGGAGAAGGGGGGGGCACAGGGGCGCGAAGG
>NW_010429750.1:0-491 GCF_000710305.1 Buceros rhinoceros silvestris | reverse complement strand
GTGAGGTGATGCTCGGCTGGCTAATTGCCAAGGCTGCTAATGAGCTTTAATGCCGGGGGCGAGGAGGAGAAGGGGGGGGCACAGGGCAGAGAAGCACCGGGGGGCGAAGCACCATCTTTTCCCAGTGCTGTCTCTCCACAGGGTGACGCGCAGCACCCAGTGGGAGCTTCGGGCTCCTGGGCAATAGGATAGTTCTGGCGGGGAAACTAAGCTGGAAGCTCCGGCGGCCGCCTGCAGGCAGCAGCTTCCAACGCCTTGCCCTTTATGGTCAGCATTGGGTTGCAGGGAAGGTTGGTATGGCATCTCTTACCATGACACTCAAAAACCCAAACTCTGCTGCGTCTCTGCCGTACGGTGGTGGTGATGATGATGATGATGATGTCGTCTCCCTGAGGCTGGAAGCCCGAGAGCTGCTCTCCTTCATGCTTTGTGGGATGGCCCTGCAGCCGGCTTCACCCCGGACACCTCAGGTGGAGGATTACAGCAGCAGA
>NW_010429749.1:43502-68583 GCF_000710305.1 Buceros rhinoceros silvestris | reverse complement strand
GTGTGTGTGTGTGTGTGTGATGTTGGAGGGGGTTACCCTGCGCAGGCGCCGGTGGAGGGGTCCTGATGCGCATGTGCGGGGAGGTCACGTAGCGGGTGTCTCCTACCAGTGCGGAGGCGGGGGGAGTCCGGGATCTTCCTGGGCCTTGTGTAGCGGGGAATGTAGCGGGTTAGGCCTCTGCAGGCGCTGTGGCTCTTGTGGGCTTGATTCCTCAGCAGCCTGGACCTTCTTCCTCACCCCTTGCCCTAGTGGCAGAGGTCAGCTCGGTGTTGTTTGGCCTGAAGGCTGCGTGTCGTGGAGGAGAGGAGGCTCAGCCTTGTGTGTGTCCTGGTCCTGTCCCCTGCAAAAACGTCCTTGCAGCAGCTTGAGGGGCTACGTGGGCCGTGCTATCGTCGGAGGTGTTCCTTTCTTAGGCTGGAATGTGTTGTGCACTGCACAGGCAGGCTTCTTCTCTAGGAGTATGAGGGGGCTGGAATCTCTTGTCCTTGAAGACCTTCCAAATGTAGAAATGATGAAGATGGGGGAGGACTCTTCATCTGAAGCATGAATTGTTTTGTACAGAGAAATCTATGTGTTGTTACAAAAAAGAGCAAAGATCCCACCCCCCTCTCTCCCATTTTTGCAATCAATATTCTTTCAGAACTGCAAGTGGTCTTGAAAAGGAAGATAATAAAACAAGAAGTCATAGAATCACAGACTGGTTTGGGTTGGAAGGGACTTTCAAAGGTCATCCAGTCCAACTCCCTGCACTGAGCAGGGACATCTGCAACCAGAGCAGGTTGCCCAGAGCCACAAGGTCCAACCAGACCTTGAAATCAAGGATGTCAGTTCTATTAGATGCGTGTTTAAAGCAAAAGGATGTATGTGACACTGTGTAAAATCCAGAACTCCGCCCCTGTGTACTCTTGACACTTGGCATGTACATAGTTCCAGAAAGCAGTGAGAAAAAAATAATAGAATGTAAACATGCTGTGTGTGCTTTTAACGACTTGTGACGTATCACCTCATTGCCAGGCAGCAGCTAAATTGGGGGTCAGAGAAACAGCAAAGGGTTAATTGTTTCACTGATCGTTGTTTCATCCATTTTTGTGTACCAGTGATGAAACAGCTCTTTCGTGCTATTTTTTTGATTAACATTTTGATTTTACATGCAACATAAAAATAACAGGAAGTGGCTTGAGTTCATGTCAGGTCATTAGGAAAAAGACCAGTGTCTTGCAGACAACCCTGCTAATGTCCTCAGTATGTCTACCAACACCAAAAAAAAAATTTAAAAAGGAGCAAGGATTTATTATTTCTTTTTTATTAGAAAGCACATGAATTGTTTCCTGTAGCAGCTCAAGCTGGAGCTCGTCGCCAGCTCACAGTTAAAGCTGCTGCGTGCTCTGAGAGGTGTCTGCGCTAGGCAGAGTATCTGTCTGTGATGACTTGTGTCTGCAAGGCACAGCTGAACAGGTTCTGAGCACCACGACAAATACTTACTGGAGAGAGGAGGAAACATCTGGGGTTGACAAAGCTGCAAGAATAGCTTTGACACAATTAAAATATCACATTCTGACCTGTGAGAGAACCAGAAATAGTGAACTCATTTACCTGAGGGAGGGGAGAGGGGAATTGATGGATGGACTGACAGACAGTTGATAGGCCTTCTAGCTTCTGTTCAAATCTCAGTGCCTACTTTGATGTGTATGAACAATCTGCTCCCAAGTTGAATCCATTTTGGCTTTTTTTCCTCCAGAAGTTTATAAACTTTGGGGTAAGCACTTTTGGATGCTACATTCTGAATATTAAAGTGACTTATTTTAAGATTTACTTGTAAAAGAGAAGCTTAGTATAAAGTTCTTTTTGTGATACTTTTTTTTTAACAGCATATTCTGTTTGTAGGTAAATACTCCATTTGTATTAAAATAGCAAAAAGAAAAAAGGTAATTTAATGGTATGATTTAAAACAAGCCACTGAAAGGTATTTATGAATTCTGGATTTTTTTATTGTGTCATTACCAGACAATCACTTCCTTACCTCTTTATTGCTGTCCTTCAAAGAAGACCTACAGAACCTTTGCAAACTGTCCATTATACAGCATTCAGAGTAATGTTTCGGAGCTCTGTTAGGTCTGTGAAATTGGCCACAATAATCATCACCTGTCTTTTTCATTTAATCTTTATGAGTTTCATTGGCCTTTGAAGATGAAGGAGGATTTGTATTTCAGAGTGAAGCGTGAAAGAGAAGCAGCAATGCTTTACTGTTTCCAGTGGCTCAGCCCATTAGCTGAAATCCACCATCTTCTCTTCAGCTGGACCTCAGACTTTCTGGTTCGCAAGTTCTTCTGATCTATAACAGTATTTATTTATTTTTTTAAGGATGAAATTCTGAAAGCAGCTGTGATGAAATATGGCAAAAACCAGTGGTCTCGTATTGCTTCTTTACTGCATCGAAAGTCGGCAAAGCAGTGCAAAGCCAGATGGTAAGTGGGAAGTGCCATGTCTCGAAATGTGAGAGCCACAGTTAGTGGGAATTTAGAAATTACCACAGATGAATTTATGTCCACAGAGAAACGGTAATTGCTTGATTTCTATTATTATGGATATTTTTAATTCCTGTTGCTTGAAAGTAATTGAACAAAGTAGCCAAATGTTCTCTTTGACAGTAACTGCAGTCTTAGCAAATGCAGGATCACTTAAAAGGGTGTACATGGATTTTTTCCCTGTATTTACACATTTTTAATTAATGAGCATTTCCAAGGAGGTAAAACTGTAAGATATTAATCTCTCTTACAAATAATTTTCTAAATTTTTCATAATGAGAGACTGGCTTGAGGATAAATATTTAGAAATTGCACTGCAGAATTCCATTTTATATAAGAAAAATAGAAGCTTAAAACTGTTGCACATACAGGCAGCATGAATTTATTTGAGAGTCAGACTTAGTTTCTTGAATGCTGAACTGCACCTGTTTATTAGAAGACTTTGGTATAAAGGTAACAGTACTGGCACAGGTAAAGAATAGTACAATACTTTTCTTTGTCTGGATTAATTTTGTGACACTTTGCTTTGCCAGAACAGAGATGGGGAAAGGAAGAAGAGAGAGTATCTGTGTGAAAAGTGATGGATAAATAATACAATTTAAAGCTCAAGTACATATGTCATAAAAAATACTCTGGAGTTACATCCTTTTGTACAGAAAGAACATGTATGAAATTTGCATGACGAGATTTTGAAATGTCATTGTGATGATTTGGGTGAACACTGTTCTGAATTCATTCTAGACACATCAGTGGGTAGCTTGGATCCATCATCCTTATGTTTTTTCACTCTTTAACAGGTATGAATGGCTAGACCCGAGCATCAAAAAGACAGAGTGGTCACGAGAAGAGGAGGAGAAACTGTTGCACCTGGCCAAGCTCATGCCAACCCAGTGGAGAACCATTGCCCCAATTATTGGGAGAACCGCTGCACAGTGTTTGGAGCACTATGAATTTCTGCTGTGAGTTACTGTTTTGCTAGAGGTGCACACCAGAAAAATCTGCAGGGTTTGTAGTGTAAATGTGGCCTTCCCTTTCTGTGGTGCTGAACTATGGAGGTTTAAAGTTGACCGAGTCCTTTTGTAAGCAAATTGATGTGTGTCTCTTGAACAAAGAAGATTCTGGAACCTGGAAGGGCAGGCTTGAGTAGAGATAGGTGTACATTTTCTTGCTTCTAGTCATTCTGAGTCAAGGTTGAGGCTTTTTGTAGACATCCATTTCAGGTTTATGTGGGTATTGTTTGGCTGGCTGGTCAGTATGAGTGTGTGTGTGTGAGAGAGAAGAAAAAAGACAGATATATAGACATAAAATACATGTTGAAATGGCTGAATGTGCAGCCTGTGTGCTACAGAGAGTTTCTTTAGGCCTTGAGAAGAAGAGTTCTCTGCTTTTAGCTTTGTCACAAGCCCATGCAGCGCTGCAGCTTGGGGAAAAGTGACTGGAAACTGCCCAGTGGAAGAGGACCCTGGGGATGTTGTTTGATGACCCAGCAGTGTGCCCAGGTGGCCAAGAAAGCCAACAGCACCCTGGCTTGTGTCAGAAACGATGCGGCCAGCAGCACCAGGACAGTGATTGTCCCCCTGTACTGGGCACTGGTGAGGCTGCACCTTGAATACTGTGTCCAGTTTTGGGCCCCTCACTTCAAGAAGGACATTGAGGTGCTGGAGCGTGTCCAGAGAAGGGCAATGAAACTGGTGAAGGGTCTGGAGAGCAAATCTTATGAGGAGCAGTTGAGGGACCTGGGCTTGTTTAGTCTGGAGAAAAGGAGGCTCAGGGGAGACCTCATCACACCTGAGAGGAGGTTGTAGCAAGGTGGGGATTGGTCTTTTTTCCCAAGTAACAAGTGACAGAACAAGAAGAAATGGCCTCAAGTTGCACCAAGGGAGGTTTAGGTTGGACATTAAGAAAAGTTTCTTCATTGAAGGAATGGTCAAGCCCTGGCACAGTCTGCCTGGAGCAGTGGTGGAGTCCCCATCCCTGCAGGTATTTAAAGCACACGTAGATGTGGTGACTTGGGTTAGTGGTTGGACTTGATGATCTTAAAAGTCTTCTCCAACCAAAATGGCTATGAATATTGTATTTTACCTAACATTTTATTGTTGTAATGTAACCCTACGTTGGCTTCTTTCTCTTGTCTGATTTAAGATGATGTAACTGTACCGCGTTAGTGAATCTTTTCTGCAGTAACTGTATAGCAAATCTAATGTATCGTTCATGGAACAAAGTAACTTCTTCAGATCGGTCTTGGGGTCTTGGAAGGGATGGTTATTATGAGCCTGGGGGAAAACAAAGAGCCAAATGTGACATGTGCTTTTAGGGACAAAGCTGCTCAGAGAGACAATGAGGAAGAAACTGCTGACGATCCTCGGAAACTTAAACCTGGAGAAATTGATCCAAATCCAGAAACCAAACCAGCCAGGCCAGATCCTATTGACATGGATGAAGGTAAGATAGGAGTTTGTTTACTGCTTTTGACAAAACTGATCTCTTCAGGTTTTCTTGTTATGTGGCCTCAGTACCTTGGGTTTCTTTTGTCTTTTTTTCTTTGCCCTCTGATCATTTTTTCTTACAGGTTTTGTTATTTCTGTATCTGTCCAGGCAGTTTTTCTTTTCCTTTTCTTGGTGTGTTTTCTGCCTTCTAATCTGTCTTTGTCAACTCTTACCATGAGTAAGAGTTCTTTGCTTTGACAGTTGCTCTGCTTGTTTGCATTCGTATTTCTGTATCTTCATGTTTTCCCATCATCTCATACCTCCCGGATGAATCCACACTGAAACACAGGAGGACTACATGACTTTTTTATCTTTCCTTGCGCGTAGCAGTGTTACTGACTGAAAAATGAATATTGCTGGAATTCCATGGATGCACCAGTGGTGGTTTTGAACAGTCAAGGATACACAAATGTAGCATGCTTTTGACTAGATGTAAATGAAATTCACAAGTTCTCTGATATGGTACGCTCAGATGAAGATGTAAATGAAATTATAATTCCGTTAAGGTGATCAGTTTGCTTCTTTATGTAGATGTTTTGATTTGCTGTAGATATTGAAAATAATTCAACTAATGTTAGGCATTTTTTTCTTGAAATCTTCGTTTCATCTGGCTAATTATTTAGAAAACATGTTGGACCCACTTGGAAAAAACTAGTTTAGTGATCATGCAGAGTGTTGTGAAAACATTAGGACTGATTCATTCAGCTTTCTGGTGTTAACATCATTTTTTCCTTTACTCCCATCTTTAAGTACAAACTCATAGGTGTATTCGTCTGTTATAGATGAACTTGAAATGCTGTCTGAAGCTAGAGCTCGTCTGGCTAACACACAGGGAAAGAAGGCCAAAAGAAAAGCAAGAGAGAAGCAGCTGGAAGAAGCTAGGTAAACTTGTGCCTGGTTTCCCATACTGGGACTGCTTTTGTTGGCTCTGGAGCATTTAAAATGCATAAAGTGTGGCACTGCCTTAAGTCATTGCAGAGTCAGACTTTTTTTGATAGTCATTTGTGGCAAGAGCTTCATTTTTGTTTAGACCTATGTCTGATTAAAGGTAGTATCAGATCTTGGGATACAGGAGCCTCCTATAAGTATGTGCTTCAAATCATGTTGTGTTACTGTTTATTTAGACGGCTTGCTGCTCTCCAGAAGAGACGAGAACTTCGGGCTGCTGGAATTGAAATCCAGAAGAAAAGAAAAAAGAAGAGAGGTGTGGATTATAATGCAGAAATTCCGTTTGAAAAGAAGCCTGCCCCTGGTTTTTATGATACATCAGAGGAAAACTACCAGGCCTTGGATGCAGATTTCAGGAAGCTACGTCAGCAAGACCTGGATGGAGAATTAAGATCGTAAGTGTGTGTTACACTAAGGAAAGAACAGTATATTTGGAAAACAAACAAACAAACAAAACAACCCATAGATATATCTATGCATTAAGTCCTGGAAATGTCTGAAATACAGTGTGGGCAGGAGTTTCATTTTCTTTGGGACAGATACCAGTGTAGGGTTTTTTTTAGCCTTTTCAGTCTTCTGTATTTTTTTATCTTTCTAAAAGGTCTAGTTGACCAGTTTTCTAGGAGACTGAAGGTCCTTGGGCACATTCTTGCTTTTTAAATGGAAATCTTAAGGATTTTGAGGTTCATTTTCTTTTAGCAGTAGATTTGCTTGTGTGTTTGCAGTCCCTTCTCCAAGTAATAATGTTACTAAGATTGCTTACAGGAGCAGATTTTCCTTGTAGTATTACTCTTGATGGAATTGTTCTTAACTAGAATCTCCTTAAATGCTTAACTTCTCCCTCTCTCCTAAAGAAATCCTAAAACATGCAGATGAGAAATTAAATGGCCATCTTCCTTGTGGCACATAGTTAATTTTACAGTTGCATTTCCCACTACTTCTGCTAACTGCTTTTTACTGAGAGCGTAGGTCCAGTACTACATACGATTCGTACGTAGTACAATTTGTACGATAGTCCTACATACTACAGTACTACATACGATTTGGTTTATTAGCTTGTGATCTAATTGATTCTTCCTGTATGGTTCTTGGTTCAGAGGGTCTGGCAGGAGCTTCAGACTGAAACGTAGGATTTCACAGGCAGTCTCCATTGCTGTTTGAAGAAAATGACATTGTCTTATTAAGTAGTGAAGAGAATTGGTTGCCATATCCCACAGAAAATGTTTGTCTTCCCTTAGCAGCTGCTGGAGAAAAAGGGACTGTTCGCATCCTCTGCTTCTTGCTATCTGAATTCTTCAGCTGATGTTTTTTTCTTGTTCCAGTGACCCTGTTGATTGTAACTGAAGCAAGAGCCTGTTGCCTATCTCCGTAGTTTAGAAGCATTGCTGTAGGTTCTGCTGCAAGATCCGCAGACCCTATCTAATCCCTTAACTTCTGCACCACGAGGTGGTTCATACTTCCTGCAACATGTTCTATTTCAGCATACCCAGCTTTTGATTAGGGTTACAGGCTTTTTGCCCTTAGCTTGTTTGTTTTACTTCGTAGCTTTTCTGTGTGTTCTAAAATGATTCTTGTGTCCATCATGACAGTGAAAGGGAGGGAAGAGAGCGCAAAAAAGACAAACAACATATGAAACGGAAAAAAGAGTCAGACTTGCCTTCGGCTATTCTACAGACCAGTGGAGTGTCAGAATTTACCAAAAAAAGAAGTAAACTAGTGCTTCCAGCTCCTCAGGTAAGCTGTGCATTGATCCATAAATGACTTACAAGGCAAATGCCAATCAATGATTTCTGTTTTATTAAGTGGATTTCCTGGTTGTATTTTATCTTACTATGCCTTGGAATTTTCTCCTTGAAGATATCTGATATAGAACTTGAAGAAGTTGTAAAAGTAGGCCAGGCGAGTGAGATTGCACGCCAGACTGCTGAGGAATCTGGAATTACAAACTCAGCTTCCAGCACTCTTCTGTCTGAATATAATGTGACTAACAGCAGCATCGCGCTCAGGACTCCCAAAACTCCGGCAGCACAAGACAGGATCCTGCAGGTAGAGTATAAATGTATAGACCGGGCTTTTGGTTTTAAGGCAGTGGTCAAGAGAATAGAAGGTGCTAAGTACCATAGAAACATTCCTTAGAGTATGTGCAGTACTGGGGTTTGAACCAGGACACACTGAAAGGTGCAGAACAGATCCATGTCTCTCAAATCAGTTGTCACCACATTTCAGAACATGCTGATAACTTTTTTTTTTGCATTATATGTTGTGTGCAGCTTTTAGCAACAACCATTCTCCTCGTGTCTTACATAATTTCCCCTTGTCTTGCATACTACTCAGCATCAGAGATATGTCTAGTGTTCATGTCCTTAAAACAGTGTCTTGTTGTTTCCTCCTTAGTTTTGTGGTTCAGCTTTTATTTCAAATAACATGAAGTTAACAGCAGTTTCACGATAGGAGAAGAGAGAAAGTTCCTGACTCTGCAGATCATGACCCACATCTCTGCAGTATTTGCAGGAATAGTCATGTTCACCTTCCAGTGGAGTACTCTGACATCACACGTGTTGCAGTATTATGTATATACACTGTTCTGTCGATGAATTATTAGTCTTTCTGTGAAGATTAGCTGCTGTATGCAGTGGTTTCATTATCTCAGTTCATTTTCAGACTTCCTTATTTCTTCAGTGTAAAAAGGAAAAATAAAAAACGGAGAGATATTTATAAAAGCCCCAGTAGAGTCATGGACCAGAACTCTGAATGGTGACCATCTCTTTTGGAATGTTCTCTTTGAAGTGTAGTTTGGATAAACTTCATTGATGCTGGATTTCAGACTGCAAGTGTGCTGTTTGCTCTGAAAACCAAGATCCTTGGGATTGACATGAGTATTCAGTCACTAAAAAATAAATCTTGCAGACCTATGGAGTCTAGCAAACTGAAGGAAGGTGTAACATTAAATAAATCACTTGTTTTTGCAACTGCAATCTGTAGTATAGTTTACTGGAAATGAAGATTAAAATCCCTTTCAGTTGGAGCAGCAGGGTTTGTAAATACCAGTATGTATGGGTGTTAAGTGTTTTAACATTTTCCACAAACTGATTGATACTCAAATAACTTCAGCTGTTCTGTTAAACACGAGTGTGACTGTGAAAGTCTTAGTGATGTACTGCCTGTGTTGTCTGTAATACAGGAAGCCCAGAACTTGATGGCTCTCACAAATGTGGATACCCCCCTGAAGGGAGGTCTTAACACTCCCTTGCACGAAAGCGACTTTTCGGGGGTAACGCCGCAGAAACAGGTTATTCAAACTCCAAATACGGTGCTTTCCACACCATTCAGGTAAAGCGGACTCTTTTTCTACTGGGTCCTTGGCTGGGTGTGTATCTCACGGAGGGAGCGGAGTGCAATGTGTGAAATAGCAGGTTATGATCCGTCCTTCAATATTTAACTCACTTTTGTTTCAGACCCTTGTACCACTTTCTCCTTCTCCGTGTCTTTCACATCATCTTCAGCTGTATTTGTACAGCGAATAGCTCACTGGAGTTTGGTCCGAAATGAGGTCTTGTGTGGCCTGGAGCAATATAAATTATACTGGAGTAAAACAGGAGTATAAATAGTAAGATGGAGTGTTGTTCTGTACGTGGATCCCACCCTTCCCAAAGTATCACCTCTGAGTCAAAGGTGTGGGAGGTCCCATAGCCAAACCCACACTGAATTTTCGAAAAGCTAGGGTAAATATTTTATAAGCCATATATATCTAAAATAAAATATTTCTTATATTGCCAATCTAAATAATATGGAATTGCTGGTTTAATACTTATGGTGGGTCTTGAATAAATATTCAAAAAAATATCCCACAAATGCCAAATACCATATACCTAAAAAATTACACTTGGTACATTTTGTCTGTCAATTTTTTTCAACTTAGGTTCTAATTTTACTTGTATCATGGTAGTAGGAGAAGTGGAGAATGAAGTAAAAAGGACCTTTATGGCAGCTTTTCAAAAGCAGCTTTATTTTGTTGTTTTAAAGTGGTGTGCAAAAGCCCCGCTCTTTTAATTGGATCTACATAAATGGATCCTTTTCTGAAGATCTTTTGGCATCAGTGTGGTGCACATTGAATGTAGAGTTTAGCCTGGAGTGATCTAGGTTTTCATTTGGGTTGTTTTATATAAAAAAAAAAAGATGTAAAGACATTCTAATTTTGTTGTTTGCTTGGGTTTTTTATCTTGGTGGTGCTGGTTTTGTAGCTTCTGAAGTTCAGATTTGCACATGTAAATATGGTACCTATGGATCGACTTGTCTTGCTACAGAAATGCTGTATCAGTGTGAAAATCCAAGACCTTGAGCAGAAAGCGGAAAAAAAAATCCTTTAAGTGATTAAAAATAAACAAAGGCAAGTCATTACTTTAAGGAGGTGGAGTACTGAAGCAGAGCTGTCATCTTACTATTTAGATCAAAAGAGCAAATATTTAAATGAAGCACACCTTTTTTCCTATGATGGAATGAAATTTCTAGTATTTTGATGCAAGGTTTTTTATGGAAGTTTTTGTCTTGCCATTAGAGCTTTTGTTTTGATCCACACACCCCACAGCCCCCCCCATCCTAGTTATAAGAATTTTCTTCAGAGGTATGAAGTTGAAGATTGTAATAGGGTTTTTAGTGCTGCATGGAACTGAGACTTAACTGGAAATTGTTTCTGCTGGAAAATCAGCATACAACTTTTTTTTGCTAGTATAATCAGCAGAGTAAATATGTCCTATGGAACATTAATTGGAAAACATAAACATTCATTTTGCTGTTTCTTTTCCATGTGTCATCCTGCAAATGTTACTGCTTGTGTTTGTTATCCTAAATGAGAGTTCATAAAAGTCTGTGAACAACCTCAAGCAAGAGAAAAGTATCGCTTGCCTCTTACAGACCCAGTAAAGATGACCCTCTAACTAAGGCACTGTTGTAGGAGGCCCAGTAGCCTCTGTCATGCCATATATACAGTTGTGTTTGTCCACCAATGATAGTGACCAATAGTGGAAAGGATGGATTAAATCATCTTGTCCAGCCTGTCTCTGCCAGGTTTGTTCTGTACAGCACAGACTTGTCACTACTCTCTGAAAATATTTACCTAAGTGTAGATGAGTACCATAATGCAGGCTTTTTTATAGAAGTTTTTCGCCTTCCTGAACTTGTTTTCTTTCGGGCATTTAACAATGTCCTATCAGTTTATTATTATTATTATGTGAAACCTCGTTGTAAGCTGGTAGTGGAAAACTTGTGACTACATCCAAGGCCATGTCTACACGTGTTCCATGTAGTGGATTATTGGCACAGAGAACAGTATTCTTCTCGGTCTAGAGAAGCAACTGAGGTCTGTAAGATCTAAGACACTAGACCATCTTGTCTAACCTTAGGTGCTTAAAAGTACTTACTGTAATGTAATTACTCCTTCAATAATCAGTGTAAGCAAAGAGTAATTTTCAGAGCGATTGATTCAATTGTAAGACAGGACAGCTGTTAAGCCATGCATTCAGGGTGAATGACTTACAAGGTGTGGTTGGGAAATCGGAGCTTGCAGTCAAATCCTGATTACTGCATCCCAGAACAGTGCCTGGTGACTGGATCATCGCTTCTCTCAAAAGCAGCAGTGGGAATTTGTGTTGATGTAGCTCCTGAAGCTTCTCTTAACATAATTATGTGTCTAGATTTCAGGTTAATGGGGACTTGGTTACACCTTGGCAGTTTATTTTTTTGATTTTTTTTATGGATTCTTCTGATAGCATGCTATGGTATCACAGCCTCCCAAGAAAAAAATATAGATTGAATTGATTAATGCTATTTAGGTAGACTTTTTGCAGCATTCAGACTTTTGTAAGTAGAGCTCTTTAGGAAAAAAAATTAATTACTGTATCCGCACTTCCTCTAGAACACCTTCTCATGGACCAGAAGGCCTAACTCCTCGTGGAGGACTAACTCCCAAACCGGTGGCTGGTACAACTCCGGGTAGAACCCCACTGCGTGATAAGTTGAACATTAACCCAGAAGAGGGAATGGCAGATTACAGTGACCCATCTTATGCAAAACAAATGGTAAGAAGTGAAAATCAGTGCTCTATTAATTTTCAGGATTGTTAATTATCATCTCCCAAACAGAATTTTATTTTGTAATAAAAGCAAGTGTTATTTCTACTACTTGTCTACAGGTCGGTACTCATCACCTGATAACATCAGATCTTGCCACTTGGAATGATTTTCAACACTCGAAAACTATTTGTCAGATAAGACACAGTTAAGTTTCGCTTCTATGTGTGTCTTTGAAGCTGAGCAGGAAATAGATCTCAAGCAAAGCTTCATTTTTCTAGCAATCTGATGCAGCCCTCAAATCCCTCATCATCTTGGCTTCCCAGCTTACCTACAGGATCTTTTCATCAGTCTCTCGTGCTGACAACATTGAGCTAAAGGAGTTTAATTTTTGTCATTAGGAGCACTTGGTTCTGAGGTGTCCAGTAACCTGAGTCCCATCCGGATACTTTCATTGCCTTTGGCAACAGATGTTTCCATTCTTGGGGATTCCACCAGATGGAGCCTGCCAACTAGACATGCTATGAAAGGGCGTTATACCTAATAGGTAGCTGTAGCATCTTGGGAACCCCTTTTATGTGGCTCATTCTGCAGCCTTAACTGTGGCTTGGGATATCTCCCACCAGACCTGTGGATATTTTTCTTTTTGGGCTCACTAACGGTATTCACTTCACACTTTTGGCATGTTCTTCTCTCAAAAATAACTCTTCAAGTTCAGAATTTCAGGTTTCCCCTTAGTTTGAAGGACAAGGTTTATTTGATGTCCTTATACTTACTTTTGTTCAGCCTTAGTCTTTTTAGAGTAAAAAGGCTTTTTGCTGCTGGAAGGAAAACTGGAGCTTTGATTTCCTGTTGGACTCCACCGTTTTCCAGATCTGGGGTGATTCGTCTCATTTTTGTACGGTGCCACAATCTCCAGATTTGTCAGCAACTGCAAGGAGAAAAGTTCCGATTAGGCTGGGGGATACCCTGTGCCCATCATCAGTGGTGACACGTTTTCCCATTTTTCCCATTTCTTGAAAGGGATTTATGTGAGTCTCCGCTGTGGTACTGAAATTACTGGGAGGTGAAGGTGCCACTCTGCTGTTTTACTGCAGTGTATTTCAGCCAGTCTGAAGGTGTCTTCAGCTACCTTAAAGAAAACTGCCTGTTGGTTTTTAATATCAGTGTTGTTTATGTCTGTTAGTGTAGAGGAGTGGAATTGGATTGTATTGTACCTTAGTGCATGAACCCAGAAGTGCTCTATTTTACTATTATTTCAACAGGAGAGAGAGTCTCGTGAACACCTGCGCCTTGGACTCATGGCCCTTCCTGCTCCAAAGAATGACTTCGAGATTGTTCTACCCGAAAATGCAGAAAAAGAACTAGAGGAACACGAAGTAGATGAAACCTTTGTAGAAGATACTGCTGATATAGATGCCCGCAAGCAGGTAGGTGTGTGTGTGATGCAGATAGTGCCTTCTGTTTAAAATAAAATAGGTTCCTGTTATGATTCCCGTAGTTTCATACCTGTTTAGAGGAAGTGGCACAGCTTCTACAGGCTTACAATGTACCTGTTTCCCGTGCATCAGAGTACACATCAGAGTGCACAGAGGCTGTCAGTTTTTTCTCTGAATCCTTTTCTGAATTTGTTAGTTATATATCACATGTCATTTTCTACCTGTGTCTGTCCTACCTCCCGCATTTGTCTCTTTGTCTCCCAGAAGAAAAAAAATATAATTAAAAGCATTTTTCTACAGATGCACATGCTTGATTGAGAATTTTTTTTTTTTCAGTTTCAGGTTCTTCTCTCAAGCTACAAAGTTGCTGTGTGTGAAATGTGAGACAGGTTTATACAACTGCAGACAGGCTGGTAGAACATAGAGGGAGATCTGCCATGCAGGGAGTTGGTCCCTGTTGTATGACTTACTCTAGAGGATTATGCAGACAGCCAGGCTGTGAATGGGTCCCTGCCTTTGTTTGTTTGGCTGGATGATGTGCACACTTACATTCTCCTGGTTAAATAGCTGTACTGGCCAGTAATTAAGAGACACTTAAAATTTTCTGCTTCTAAGAACAATCTCTCTTCCATTTATTATTTATCTTAATTTTTGTGATGTAAATCTGTTTCTGTTATGTACCTTCAAATAAATGTTATTTTGAGTTCAGAGGAGATTTTGCCAATGACTGCCTTGACAAGTGAAAAACTATTTAAAAAAAAAAAAAGTCTACGGTCTGCTATCTTCTAATGTCTTAAGCATTTCCCAGAATTTGATTCCTAGCATGTCCCATCTGGGGAGGAACACATTCTATACAAACGTATGCATGTCTGGTGCGTACAAACCCTAATAAAAAGTCTGAATAAATATAGATAATTTATGTGTGTGGAATAGAGAAAATAATTTGAGTTGTAAAATCATGCAAGAGAAACAGCATCCTGCCTTTTAATTGAAGGTGTGACATGGCTAGGATTAGAACATGGAAGATCCTGGACATTGTTTTTGAGGGTTTGGACAACACTGCCTGTTCATGTTATTTATTGCCTGAAAGTGGAATGTACAGAGAAATCTCATGTTTTCACACTTTCAGAAGTATCATTTTAGTGAGATAGTTACTTTATGTCATTGAGGAGGACAAACAGAGTCCTGGCTGCAAACTTAAGTCTCTTCTCCTGGTGGATTTAGTGTCTGGAGAGTTAGAGCAGTTGTCAAACTTGATGCAGAGAAATTGTAAAGAAGTCTGCTGGAGTGGAGGCTGAAGGAGAATTTGATGGCTTGAAATGACTTTTTAGGGTATCTTTCCTCTTAGTCTGTTGTGCTCTTCCTGTTTACTTCAGAGATAGTAAATTATGATGTCATCACACTATTTTCTATTTCATAACTCAAAGTCTTTCTACTTTACGGAATTTTTGCTGCAGTAATCAGTTTTTATATCACATACATTTCTGATTGTAATAGAGTAGCTGGAGTAACAGTTCGCTTGTTTGTCTAGGCTCTTCGAGATGCAGAGCGTGCAAAGGAACTGAAGAGAATGCACAAAGCTGTTCAGAAGAATCTTCCACGGCCCTCAGAGGTAAGCAGGAAAAAATTTACTTTGAAGGAAAAAAAACAGAACTAAGGGCTTTAACCAGTATATGAGGAAATACAGTCTAAGTAGATAATGAGAGACTGCCATCTTTATGTGAGTATGCTGATTTCAGCTTTACGGGAAACCTGCACAGCAAAATTGTCATCAGGTGTTTCACGTGCACAACTGAAAGCACAGTTGGGTGTTCGAGTTTCTGTGTGTGTATGTGACACTGCAAGGGATTGTGGCACCTGTTCTGTGCACTTTAACTGATAAATGAAATTCATACTCAGGTGGAGGTATACAAATTTAATGTGATCTTTGGTGTATATGATGTTTATGAACTTTTTTTGTTCCTGGGCAGGTTAATGAAACAATACTGAGACCCTTAAATGTGGAACCACCTCTAACAGATTTGCAGAAGAGTGAAGAGCTGATAAAGAAAGAGATGATTACTATGCTTCATTTTGATCTCCTACACCACCCCTTTGGAGAACAGCCTAGTGGTAAGAAGGGGAAAGGCCCAGGATTTGGAAGCAACAACGCAGAACATATGGCTTACCTGGAACAAAATCCTTATGAGAAGTTCTCCAAAGAGGATCTCAAGAAGGTGAGAGTTGTGGCCTAATTACCAGTGACCTAATGCCTCCTTATGTCATGGTCCTGTAATCTTGCAAAAAAAAAAAAAAAAAAGGTGGATTCAAGCCTTCTCAGAATGCATTTGGGACATCTTTAGAGGGTTGTATGAGGAGCTGTAGTTAGAAGGATCATTTCAGTGCACGTTTTCTTTTCTGCGTGGTAATGTTAATCCAGGCACTCTAGCTGAATGGCGAGGATGCTGTAGTTGTCCAGAGACAAATTGTCTCTAGATAGAATTTCAAATGTGTTGTGATTGCTTATTGTTTTAAGTAAGAGTAGAATCTATAATAGCCCAAGTTACCAAATTCTACTTGGCCGTGTCTGGAAATTGATGTTAAATCATTGAGACTTTAACTAGGTGTGATAGGCACTTTCTCCTGCCCATGTAGTTTGTTAATTCAGAATTATTACACATTTTCCTTATAGCAGTACAGACTAAACATGGCAGTGGTAGCCAGCTTATAACTTGGAGCAGCCAGTCGTGTCTAATTATGCTTGTCAAGCTTAATCCAACAGAGCTGTGCTAGTGCAGAGCCTGCTGGGCTGTGGCAGGTGATCTGAAAGAATACATGGTAAAAAAGCACCGAATAGGCAGGGTAGGTTGTTGCTGGATGAAATGAGCAGGCTGTCTGGGCATCCTGTCCTGTTTTGCATTGTAACCCCAAGTTGAATAGCAGTCCTGTACCAAAGGTTCTGGTTCGGGTCCTTCACGTATTTAAGCAGCTACAGATGTTGCCTTTTGCTGCCAAGTGACAGACAAACGGTTCAGGTGCAGAGTTCTGTGGTTAGCGCTTTCAGACGGTTTCACCTGTGAAGCTGTGCCAGTAACCTTTGACCAAAGGCTTACGGGAATAAAAATGAGGGAGAAGGACCAAATGACATGACACCAAGTCATCTGTTTTACACTCTGTTTAGAGATAGACTCTGGCTATCTGAGGCTGGTGTTCTGACAATAGCTGTGGTATCTCTACACCCAAGTCCATATTACGTTAAAGTGATTCTAAAAATACATGAGCAGATTTTAAATCCATCTCCTTGGCCATATCTAACCAGTGAATCAAAAGCCTAAAATGAGAAACACCGAACAGTATGTACTTCCAATTTGCTGTTAAATGAAAAATTATACTTGAAGATTTCTGAGCAGGAGAAGCTAAAGATGGAAAATACAGTTAGATCATGAATTTCACTGCCCTGCCAGTGTCAGATTGTTCCCTTGGGAACACTCTCCAAGTGCTTTCTCTAGTTGTTTTGAAGTGCAATGAGAATTGGGGTTTCTGTCACTTCCCTTAGAAACTATTAGACAGTCCAGTAGTTTTTGTCTGGAAACTTCTTTTAGAGTCCCTGGAAATTCTGACTCCCTACTAATGAGCAGAAGTTTTTGCATCCTTGTTCCTGCTTGCTCTCTAACGTTCAGTGTAATGCTCCCTCTTTGTCTAAAATCAAATTCAAACCAGGAAGTTTTCCTCTCTGCACTCTCACCTGGGCCTTGTTTATTTTGCTTTATTTCTTAATTTGTTTTTAGAACATATGCCTACTAAAATCTCCTCGTGAAACGCTCCTTTCTTTTCCTGATGTGTCCTGCCCTTTTGGGAAGGATTAGCAGTGGTGCTGAGCACAGTATGCTGCACTCTTAGAGCTGTGGAACTGTTTTGGTGCCCCAGCTAAATAGCCTTAAGTAGTGTCTCACAGTGTACAAATAGAGGTTAATTGAAAACGAATCTTTATATGAGTTAGCTTTCAGGTCAGGTAATTAATTTTCCTTTCCCTGGTATCCCTGGAATTGTCTAATCTGGTGATACTGGAATTACTTCATGGGCAATACACTATTATAAAACGTATGTCTGCTTGCAGTGAGATGTTACTGAAAGGAACATTTCTGGTGCATGCGTAAATCCTCTTGAAAGGGAAGACTTAAACTTAAAAGCAATAAAGTCTGGATCAGCAAGGATATTTTAGTGCTTTTATTTAGAGATCAAATTGGGAGGACCTGGTTGCTGATGTAGTTTTGTGGGCCAGGCTCTTTGTCAGAAATATTAAGAGTTGTGAGAGCAACGTGAATCTCTTCAGTTCCCTGTGGTTACTTTGTAAACTGGAAACAGCAGAATGCTGCTATCCTTCCCAGTAGTTCTCTCGTAACAGAGTGTGTTTTAGTGAAAGTCAGGGTAGGATTTCCTGCAGTGGAGCTTGTACAGCTCACCCGTTAATATTTAGAGTTGAATTTCTAGATTGTGTGGAGAAGGGCAAGCAAAAGGAAATGAAAAGTGATTTTTGTTCCATAGAACAGCTGCTTCTGTCTGTACCGTTCTCCCTCCCTTCAAGGTCCTTGCTTTTATCTCTTCTCTTCTCCATCAAGATGAAGTATCTAGCTGTGCCACAGCTTTCATTACTATAGCTGAGTTATGGCAGGTTTGGCCAAATTATATAAAATGAGGGGCAGTTGCACTGTGAGTAGCCTTCTAGCCTGGGTTTCATTTATAATCCACAGCATCTGTGTTGGATTTCATAGTTAGCTTAACCTGAGGGTGAGCTTTTAGTATGAAAAGAGAAACTGGCCCTGTGAATTGCACACTGAAGGATTGAAAAGAAGAAGAATTTTCTTGTATCCTGTGTATTGTAACCACAATTTATTTCTCATCATTTCCAACAGGCACAAGATCTACTGGCACAAGAGATGGAAGTGGTAAAGCAAGGAATGGGGCATGGAGAGCTCTCAAGTGAAGCTTATAATCAGGTGTGGGAAGAATGTTACAGCCAAGTGTTATACCTGCCTGGACAGAGCCGCTACACAAGAGCTAACTTAGCCAGCAAAAAAGACAGGATAGAGTCACTTGAAAAGAGGCTCGAGGTCAGTGTCACTTCTTCCTGCTTTTTGCACCTGCCATTTTAAGTTTCTCCTCATGTGGGTTTATTTTTTTTCTTTGTAAGAGTTACGGGTTATAAATCATATATCATCAATTTATAAATCATCCAGGTCTTTTGATGGGATTCATTTGAAAAGATTGTTGAGGTTGAGGAATTATTCTAGGAGCTCAGGAATATTCCTGAGGTGCTTAAATCACCTTTTCTCATCCACCTCCTTTTATTAGAATATCCCTAGAGTATTCCCACACACAGTTTCTGTTTGTACTATGAGCTGTAACACTGCTCGTGTCGCCCACTTCAGTCTCAGCTGGAGAGAAGGTCAGCTTCTGCTCTCTCCTTTAATCCCGTGTGGATTTTTTGCTGTTCTCTTAATCTCTGCTATTAGCAGATCAGACACCTGACCTTTTTGGTTTTGCACTTTGTTCCTGATAGTGGCCAGTATGAGAAACTTCAGAGACAGATCCTTAAAAACAACGTCTCTGTCCCAAAACTCCTCTCAAGTTTTCGTTACAACTTAAGATTTGGTTTCTGAATAACTATGACATATGTAAATGTCCAGGTGGTCCCTAATTCTTGCCAAACTAGTATTCTCTGCCAATTCCAATGATTCCCAGTGAACAATGGATGTTTGTGATTCTGTTCCATTTTATCAGGAAATAGTAACCTTCCTTGCTGAGTGCATTTTAAACTAAAATTTCAAGTTTGCTGTTGTGTATTTGCATAACTACTATTTTCTGCAAGTACAAAATGCCGGAGTTCAGGTAGCAACATCTCGCCAATGTGTCTGCGTGGAGTTTGAGTGCTGTGGCAGGGTGCTGGTGCTAAGGGCTGGGAAATTCTGGTTCTAAGGGACCAGCTACATCTTTTTCTGCTGAGTTGTAGAGTACAGCATTCTCCAGTGCAAATGTGCTTTCATCAGTTTATTCAAAATGCAACAGTCACAGGCCTTAGTGAGGCATTAATATTTGGTGGAGTGTCCTGAGATTGATTGTGTGGATATGAAATCCTTTGAGGTACTGCGCACCAAGTGAAGGCAGCAATTCAAACCTTTTGACGCTGATTTCCCTTCCCCTATCCCCTCTTCAGAGTTTCACACAAAACGCAAAAATACGCAGCTTTTAGGATAAAAAGTAAGTTGGTTTATAAAGGTTTCTTCTCACAGAACATGCCTGTTGAGACTTGCAGCAAGTCATTAACTGTTTCGCAAAATACCATTTTAGCCTAAAAGCCTCTCTAAATTACACAAGTCAAGAGTGTCATCCAGGTATAGACTCTACAGTTGTCCGTCAATCCCTCGGGCCGGTTCACCTGCCGGTAGCCCAGTAGCCGAGGGATTCAGCATTAATGCCGGGGCGCTGGTCGTGCTGCACGCGCCCAGCAGAGAGCACCATTGCCCTGCCCATCGCTGCGGCTCCCACACCCTCTGCTCTGCTGCCTCCTCCCTTTCCACAAATCCAGTATGTGAGCACAGCAGCAGCAGCCAGCTCGCATGGCAGCAGGGGCCTTGCGGGCCTCACGCCAGCCATCTGAGGGCTGTACTTAATTTGCGTACTAACGCGTTTGAAATTTAAATATCTTACGCCCAAAACTACATTAGAAGCACGCGTTATTAAAGTTGCAAAGTCAAACAGTCAGAGTCAGGAATCGACAGACAGCCCAGCCTTCTGGCAGCCTGAATTTGCCTATGCATATGCATTATGAGACAGTCTTTAATTTCATGATTACAGCCTGGTTTTTCCAGACTCATTTACTGCACAGGGTGGATGGTACTTTCTTAATGCATAGCTATTGAATATGTTGTTTTCTCTTTATTGTTCAGTGTGTGGCCCCGTGCTTTTATGCTGCACTCTATTTCTGCAGTCTAAATTGGTTACTTCTGTGTGGGCTTTCAAGTGCTGTTAATTTCTGTTGGTCTCCTCCCAGTATTTGAATGAGTAGTTGGTGGTGCTGTGCTTGATATCAAAGCAAAGAAAGTAAGGCCAGGTTATCCATTCGTCAAACTCCTGTTGCATTTGTTCTCTAGCCACAAGACAGTCACCCAGGAAGCAAAATACAAATCAGAGGTCTTGCCAAGAAAAAAAATTGGGTTTCATTTGCTACCAACACTGCTTGGGACTCCATGGAATACAGGTGGCAGAATACAGCAAGCCCTGTCTGCCTTTGGTTGCTGCAATCATGAGACTCTGTGTCTCGCTGATGCAATACATCTGAAGCTCAGAGAGCTGCTAGACCAGGCTAATTGTTTGGTGTCCTTACCCAAGTGTGCTCTTTCACTTGTATGTGTTCAAAATACCCCCTGCCCCAATTGAGTCAGGCACCCCGGGCCAGCAGAGCACGCTCTGCCCCGCAGGAGCAGTGAACACACTTTCACAGCTCACTGTTTCTTCAGTGCAAGTGGACTCTTTATAGAGTTAAATTTGAGCTGAAAATCTCTCCCAAGTGTGTGCAAAATGCAGCTCAGTGCAGCTCTGATGGCTGACCTATTTAACAGGCCCTTCCTAAAAGCAAGACAAACAGTTTTCTAAGTATAGGTTACCAGCTGAATAGTTTTTTAAATGATAAATAAAAAGCATAGTAGTTCAATGAACAAACAAATACACAATGAGAAAAGCAAAGCAGTTTTTTTTTTCCCAAACCCGTTCTCAGCAATGGCAAAACCCACATTCATTTCAGTGTTTCTCCAAGGAAAATTGTCTGAAGGCAGTATCACTTGAAATAGATATTTTAATGGGAAGTATCAGACAACCTTAATGAAAAGCAGGGATATTAGCTCAGCTTTCAATACTCCGAGATACTTGCTTGTACTCTTTAACTTCCTTTGAGAGAAGAGTAGAAACTGTAAAATAGAGTTTGCCAGCAACAGAAACTGGTATTGGTCAGCTTTTGGGGCTGCTTCTTCCCCTTGGTATTGCGCTGAGATCATTAGGAAAAAACCATGAATGTTCAGTGCTGTTTGCTGGAGACAGCTGCACCTCAGGTCGTCACTGTGTAATCCTTCCATATGGGACTGCTGACACCCTGTGGATTGTGCGCAAAAAAAGCCGGTTACTTCCAGTGCTGTCTTCGTTGCTGAGTGGATTGATGGCGTGGACAAACAGTCGTCTTTCTCTAATTGCCCTGTTTTCAGTGCCTGAGTGATTTAGTGGTGGCAGCTTTCTATCTGTTGACAAGACATTTATCTTTCTGAAATTGATGGTGATATCACAAACAGATTTGTGCTGTTACTGATGATGAACTGGAGGAGGCAAAGTGGAGCAGTTGTGGAGAGCTTCTGTTTGGCTGGATACCCTGTCCAGGCACAACTCAGCAGTAGTTTGAATATTGGAATGTGCTGCTATGTATTAGTAATACTTCTAACTTTTTTTTTTCCGAGGGTTTTGGACTCTTTAACTGTGTTACTTAACATGGCTTAAGAGTGTTACAAGATCGGAACGTGAACTTTTTTGCAATACAGATGGGGAGTTTCAGGTCCGTGCAAGTGAATCCCAGTGACCTCACTGTGTGTCTGTGGTACAGCTTAGATTTGCTTGAATCCTGGTGGAATTTTCTGATCTTTCCAGTAGCTTCTGGAAGTCAAGGCTGGGCTACACTGCAGAGCAAGGCATTTCAGAAATGGGAGTTTCCTGATGCTTACAATTGCATTTAGTAACTGCTTCAGTTCTCTGCAATACCTTGTACTCCCTGCTCTTCCAAGAATATGAAGAAAAGCCTTCTTCCCGAAGGTGTATGTTAAGCTAGGAACCTTATCCCATAAGATGAGATAGTAGAGACATCTTGTAACTCTGTGGTGATCTGGATCTCTTCATTGAATTGGCAGAAAATTAATTACTTTTGGATTAAGCAGCAGACCCCTTTTCACAGTAGCCACATATTACATCAGCTTAGCAATACACATCACACCTTTGATAGCAGAATTTTGGAATATTTTTAAGATCCACAGTGATGCTAACCCATAACCTATAATGAAGAAAACAATAAATAAATGGATTTTTATTGCCAAGGATAACTTACGTCTACAGTAAGAAAAAAAAATGCCAGGGAAGGTAAACGGGTCTAACCAGAAATCTCGTGTGTTCTTTCTAGTGCAGGTGAGTATTTGTTGCCTGTTTTTGAGCAAGCCCCATGAGTCCAGATTTGATACACCTTATTTTAGCCTAACTAAAACAAAGGTGCAACTGCCTTAGGCTCCCTTTGCTTTTGGTAGAAATGAGGCACCTCCTGAGAACAGCTTGGCCCATTTAAGAGTTGAAGTTCCCTCTTGAGTTTTCTGGGTTTCTCTTTTTATTTCAGAGGCACCTGGAGAACCTCGGATCAGTGAAACAAAACTAGGTTTTTATGTCTCTCTTTGTTCCTCTGTCACTGAAAAAGGGGTAATGTCTGCCTTATGAGGCTCTGTAGTTTTGTTTGCAAAGCACTTGCGGACCTGTGGCTGAAAATCACTGTCTAAAACTGCTTAATCTTTGAGTGTACTTGTACTACCTGGAAAGTAGTTGACTTTTCTAGTTACAGCTTGTTGAGTCGAGCTGGAGCTTTGTATCTTTGTGTGCTAGAAGTCTGGGGGGAAAAAAACCCACATTGTTCACTGTCCTTTAGGTGAATTAAATTTTATGTCCTTGGTTTTCCCCACAAATTACATTTGCAGTTAACAGCTACCACCCTGAAACCTTCATCACTGTGGGTAGGAAGGAAGAAAGCAGATCTAGCTTTACTTTAATGTAACTAGTTGACTCTTGAAGCAGTGACATTTCCCTGACTGCCAGTTGAACAGCTTTGGGAAATGGACTTACATTTCTGCTGTTAAACAGTTGTTTTCAGAGGAAAATGCTACTAATTGAAATTTTTATCAGTTCTCTTTCTATTGACTTGCTTTAGGACCTTTGGAGGGAAGCAGATAAATGCTAGTAAGAGGGTTCTTCATATTTTTGTATCTATGATCTTGCCCATAAGTCTGAAACTTGCCTTCACATTGTACTGTTGTGCCAGCCTTCCTTCTAAGGTCGTAATTTTGGGGGGGCTTTATCTCTTTGCACAGAAGTAAAGTTTTTTTTCTTCTGCATGTCCTCAGCCCAGGATGTGCCAAAACACTGGAAATGAGCAATGAAAAAGCTCTTTAAAAATAAGCTTAGACTGCATAACACTTACTTTTTGTTTGGCTAGTAGCTCATAGTATGGTGGGAGGTTTATTCTCTCCGTGTCTAAAATCAGTGATTTCCTCAGTGGTAGTTGCTGAAATCGGGTTTCACACTTGGAAGTGTAGTTCATAATGGGAACTTAGTGCTTAGTAGTGGAGTTCAGCACTGACAAAGCTTTTCATTGCAGAAGGCCTTTGCACACCTTCGCTGTTAAAAGTTGTGTTTGGACAGAGAAAATTGATAACGTCATTTCCTAGAAGCCACCTCATCTGCAGACCGGTTGCTCTTTAAAGCCTGTTCTAATGTAAAGCAGTGTCACGACCTGTGGATATTGGGCCAGTGTGAGTTGCTGCTCACAATGTAACTTGTTTTCTGCTTGTGTAATAGTAGCTGCTGGAACAAAGTGCTGGTGACTGCTGCAAGCTTATCATGTGGCTCTGCTAACGTGTTTGCTAACATTTATTGTGTGAGATTCCACAAGGTTGTTAGCCCTTTCCCTGAAGAGACCAGTCCAAGAACTCTGGATTTGCGGATAGCTTTTGAAGGTAATTACACTGCTCACTGCCAAATTACCTCATCAGACAGAGCAGTAATCCATGTTTGCTTACAGTTGATCAGAGCTGTTAGCTTGAGGTGATAGTTGCTATCTGTGATCTTACTGTAATTTTTTTTCCTGGGAAATGTAGAGAGTTTTCAGAAAAGCTTAGTAAAAATAAATTATTTGGTTTTCTCTTTAAACTGTGCTCTTATAAACATGTTTCTGCTGTGGCTGTGATGTATGGGTATCACTGATAATACTGCTGGTCTTCGAAGCAATTCCCGAATAAAAATGTTCAAAGTGGGCTTCAATGTCATCATTGTGGATCAACAGTGACTGCTAATTTACCCAGTAGCTTTCTGGGTAGCTGGATACTATGAACTTCTGTGCGAACACTTGCTGTTGATGTACTCTCTACTGTCTTTACTCAACAGTCCTACCAAGTCACGTTATGACATTTGAAGGTAAATTATCATAATTCCTGAACCATAGTTCACTTGGAGATTGCTCTTGGGTTACTAGTTTCAACTGTGAGTAGAGAGAATGTCCTTCCACAGATGTCAGTAAGTCCTAATGATGCATGATCCACGTAACAAAGTACAATACAGGAGTTCACATCGAGGCTTCCTATTAAGTTGGGGAAAGGTAGCTTTATATTACCATGCAAACCTTTGGTCTACTTTCAGTTGTGAAGTTGCAGTTGCATACCAGCAGTGCCTTGATTTGAGGATCGCCTAGGACTGAATCTTTCCATGAAAAACTTTGTTAGGCAGTTAGAATTAAATCATACTTTGTTACACTGTCCCTCTTTGACTACTCTGATAGGCAGATGAAAGAGTG
>NW_010429749.1:32962-43403 GCF_000710305.1 Buceros rhinoceros silvestris | reverse complement strand
GTGTTTCAAACCACAAAATGGAAATTCTGTACAAGAGCATGGAAGTGGAAAAATATTTTTAAGTAGATCAAGTAATGAATTTTTGTTTAAAAACATACTATTATAGAGTGCACCATCAAGCTTGTAAAGGCAGATCACCTAAACATGCGCAGAGGATGCCCTAGTGTTATAATCATCGTTGTCTTGCTGGGGTGGTTTGAACTGCTGGTGACACGTTTGGTGTAGCCTGGCATTGAGCAGAAGGCTGTTGTTCAGTGTGCATTGTCTCCTGACAGCTACTTTGGCTGACCGAGACACTATTACAGAATCATTTGGGTAGAAGAGAGCTTTAAGATCATCTAGTCCAAGCATTCACCCTGCACTGCCAGGGTCCCTAAACCATGTCCCTCAGCACCACATCCACATGTCTTTAAACACTTCCAGGCATGGACACTCCACCACCTCCCTGAAAAGCCTGTTCCAATGCTTCACAATCCTCTCTATAAAGAAATTTTTCCTAATAGCCAACCTAAATCTCCCCTGGCACAACTTGAAGCCATGTCCTCCTGTCCTGTCACTTGTTACTTGGGAGAAGAGACTGAAACCCTGCCTCTCTACAACCTTCCTTCATGTAGTTGTAGAGAGTGAGGTCTCCCCTGAGTCTCCTTTTCTCTAGACTAAACAACCCCAGGTCCCTCAGCTGCTCCTCTTAAGACTTGCTCTCTAGACCCTTTACTAGTTTTGTTGTTCTTCTCTGGACACGCTCCAGCACCTCAATGTCCTTCTTGGAGTGAGGGACCCCAAACTAGACACAGTATTCAAGGTGCAGCCTCACCAGTGCCCAGTACAGGGGGACAATCACTGTCCTGGTGCTGCTGGCCACATCATTTCTGATACAAGCCAGGGTGCTGTTGGCCTTCTTGGCCACCTGGGCACACTGCTGGCTCATATTCAGCTGTCTATGAGGCAAGTTCACAAACCCTGCTATTTAAATGAAGTTAATCCGTTTCCTGCCAGCAGAATTGAGTATGGGAGAGCCACTCGTGGGTCTGAAGTGAGGAAGGAAGTTGCAGTAACGTTTGGAGTAGTCTATAGGTTCTAAGAGTAACCTATTCATGCAGCGTAGCTGAAGCTGGCAGAGCATTTCTCTGCACAAGCTAAGCAGCTTTATGATATGTTGATTCTCCAAGGTCATGGAACAAGTTGGTTTACTTTTGATTATGGTTCTGGTAAGAACATGCAGTAGTTTTTCTTCCATGTCTTTTATCCAACAGGCATGATTAAGAAGATCTGTTAGAGGAGTGCTTAACACTGTTTAAGGATTATCAGAAGCTCCTCCTTTAATGGAAGGAAAACAAAACTGACAGTACAGGGAGAAGCAGCCCTTTTCACTGAGAAGTAGTGTCCTCAGTAGACTTAGTGAGATGAAGAATTGTGAAAATGCAGTTTTGAAGGCACTTGAGCTCACCCTTCCTCAAGAGCCAGTTTTTCTTAAGCCTTTCCCAGAGGATGTTTGATCTTACAATCAGTCTTTCCCTTTTTTTTGTTGTCCTTAGTTAAACCTTGCAACTAACCCCCTATCTAAAATTTCCTTGCCAAATTTATATCCCTCTTCCCTTCTCAGCGGACATAAGAACAAACCAAATTTTCACAGTGATCTTTGGGATATTTAAAACATGTTGTTGTGTCTTTCTTCATTTTCTCTATTTTTGTTAGTTGGAGAAAAACCAAACACCCTCCCCCCCTGTTTATTCAGTCAGTCTCCCTTTTCTGCACCATATTTTATAAATCTCTGGCTACGCCTGTTACTCTGTTTTGGTTTCTGTTCTTTGGATCTCTAGTGTAGTATTGCAAACTGAACACATCTCTGCTCACATGAGGGAAGGCTTTTACATAAGAGGTTTGGGATGGGATGAGGCTCTCACACTTGCCCTAACATCATGTATCATTTTACCCCACGTCTGTACATGCTGTTCTCATTTTGCTATAGCTGATCCAAAAGCCAGTGGAATCAAAGCCGGCCAAGGAGCAGTACAGAATAAATAACTCAGTGGAGAAATCTTTCAAATGTCTTTACATTTTCTGCTGGTTTCAGGGGGGAAATGGTTGTCAGATTTTACTGAAATCTATTTCTTAGCTTTAAGCAAATAATGTAGACTACTGTTTAAACACACCTCTTCATAACTGCTTGGAATTTTTAGGTTGGTATCTGAGCCTTAAAATTTTACGAAGCTTGAACTAAAATTATATGCAGTTGTTGGCATTAATGCAGCAGTCAGCAATTTTTAATAAATAGTATTTGTTACAAAAGCTGAGACCTTCTTCTGACCTTTTCATAGTAGGTCCTAAAATCTTGTAGTTGGGAGGGAGGAGGAAAGGTGGTGAGTGTTCACATTTCTCTCTATAAGCAGAGAAGGAAGAAAGGGCTGTTATTTCTAGGTCTAGATACTTAGGAGGCTTTTTTATTTTATTTTCTCTTTTCTTATTTTTCTTTTTATGGCAGTGAGGCCTATCATAATCCAAGATAGACAAGGAGCTGGGTAGAAAAGCAAGGGCTGGATAGCAGTGTGCAGCCTAGGCAGCTCTAGTAGTTAAAAGTGAGAATCTATATCCAGAACAACTTGGAAATATTAAGTCCAGTTCTCATTGTCTGAAAATTTCAGGAGTGCTTAAATAGTTAGGGTCTCATGCTATAATAAGCATTGGATCTGAACTGGCTTTGGTTTTCCTTGGGGAAAAAAATGCTTTATTATGTCTCACGTATTAAACCAGTGCACACTTAGTGTGGGATTGATCCGCGAGACCTTAGGTAACGGTGTATGAGTAGACATCTGTGCTCCCAGCTTAGTGAGGAGTGGTTTGCTGACGGGCTTAGTCTTGTTATGAGGCCCTGAATCACATGAGCCATGTCCTAGAGTTGCCAGTTTCTCTGCGGATGATGGAAAGACCTCGGATGACAAGCTCAGATGTTGATGTCTAAAACCAAGCAAAGTGAATCCCAGCTGAAGTCTGTAAAAGCACGAGGCTGACCCAGTACTGCCACCACTTCTTGGTGGTACTTGGAGCATGCAGATCACTCAGGACTTCTGACCGTAATGCCCTGAGCCAGTCTCTCTTCTGTATGGTAGAGATGGTGCTTATAACTGTGTGTCATGTCCTCGAATACACAGTATTTAAGATTTTATTGGAAAATTAGGTTGTCGACAGATCGTCACACGGGACGTCAGAATAATGGAACTTTTCTGAATGGTCTTTTTTAACCTGTGCTAGAGAAGTGCCATTTGGACTGAGGGTTCATTTCACCCCAAGCACACTCTGTGTTGTCTGTAATGCTGTCAACCATGGGACAATTGATCTTTGTTACATTAGACCTCTGTTACAAACAAAATTCTGTTTGCCCATGCATCCATCTACTCCATGATCTCTAAATGTCAGTGGCTCTCAACACGTTTTTCATCCAAGAAGCAGTAATTGGAAAATAGTTCATTGACCACACAGCTGTATTTGTTGTTGCAGTAATAGCATATTATTTACCAGTGAAGACATTTAAAGCTTTCATACTTTTCCATCAGAGAGTATCCTCACAAATCCCTAATCTATTTATTTAATTTTCTCTAGATTTATATAAATATTGAAAAAGAGGCGCCTTTCTGTGTGCTTAAAGCACCTTGGGCATAGCTTGAGTCTACATTGCAAACAGAATCTGGAAAGCAGAGCAGTCTGCATCTCTTTCCCCAGGAGCAAACTAGACAGCTCAGAAAGTCAGATTTCTCTTTCACTCACCCATTAACAGTTTGCTCCCTTGACCATTCACTTTGTTTATCTCTGCACCACCTACTAAAACCATTTTAAACGAGTGAATAAATTAAGCAGTCAGGCATTTTACAGAAACATGCAGCTCTGCCACGGAGTGTACTTTGTTAATAAAGTTGGACAGTGGAAAGGTTGATGAGACTCACTTTGCGATAGCTTGTGCAGAGGCCTGTGGCCTCTAGTCCTAGTGTCTGGGGTTGTTTGGCTGACTGTAGATACCACTGTAAAGGACAGATCAGAAAGTAGATCCTTCCCAGTGGAGTTTAGTTTCTTTGGTAAAAGGTGGTATCTTGGGTAATTGTAGGGTTCAAAGCAGTGAAAAGCTTCTGCTTTTTGGTCGATCAGTGGTAATTCCTTTGTATGTAAGAACGTTCACCAACAAAGCTTTAATTTTTAAAGACAGGAGGCAAAGAGAGGTCATTTGGCTGTTGTGGTGCTGAATTAGGGTTTTATGTTTTAATGCCTGGGAAACTGAGACATTTTTCTTCATCTGCACTAATATATCATTAACTCTGGTAAAAATCACAGTCAGAGAAGCTTGATTCCTTTTTTGTTGAGTTTGGTGTCTTTCACACAATGCTTTCTGAAAAAAGCAAGTAACACAAAAAAAAAGGCCTTAAAAACCCCACCAAGAGGAACCCAATGTCCCTATGTAGAGATGTGAAATGCTACACCTCTCCCCACTTTTCTCAGTCCTTTGTGGTTTGTTTCTTTGTGATTCAGTGTTAAAAGGTTCTTTGATGCTGTGGGTCAGGCTTTAAAAATGCTGATGGCTGTTCCCTGCTTTTGCTGCTCAGTTAGTTTTGCCCCACTGAATACACAGGCTTCGGTTACCTATGCTGTTTATAAATGTTGCATAAAACATATTGACATGAATATGCTTATTTATTTTCATTGTGTCCCTGTTGCAGAAGGTTGTAACTCATGTGACTTGTCCAGTTATGGATTATGTCTGGATTATGGTTTTAGAGGAGCGACCTGGACAACTTTGGGGAAACTAAGAATTCTAAGTCCTGGGCAGACAGGTAGTGCTTACTGGAATGATACAGGAAGGAGAACTTCATGTCCAACCTGTCAGTTGCTTTGTGGTTGTGGTACTGCATTTTAATCTCGTAACTCAGTTGTGCAGGCTGTTGGATCGTAAATGTGGGGTCTCATTTGCAGTCTCAGCATCCTTATGAACACCAAGATGTGTAATCATGGAGTGGGTCGGAAGGGACCTTTAAAGATCATGTAGTTCAATCCACCTGCCATGGGCAGGGACACCTTTAACTAGATGTGGTTGCTCAAAACCCCATTCAACCTGGCCTTGAACACTTAATCAAGTAATCTGTCCAGCATTCAGCTGCTGAGACATTTGAGTCCAAACAGTCTTTCTGAGATGCTTTATGATGACACCAGGAATGAGGGGTCACTGCCTATTGAATTCTTATCATGGCATCTGGGTTCTTCCTGGGACGGTGACCATGGGGTTGTTTGGGATTTGCCTTTCATACCTTTTTGAAATGGACAATAGTTGGTATCTCCATCCTGTCCCACCTCTGTGAGTTACCAGGATTTAGTCTTAATCCTTTGTCTCCTGATGTGGCTGTCCTGAGAAGGTGCATGCAGATAGGTGAGGTGGTAGAATTTAGTTACCATTCTAATAGCCCTTCTGCTGTTCCTTGCAGTGCTTCCGTGCCCCAGCATTGCCATTCATTTGCCACTCAGACCAGTGTAAATGTCTTCATTATGGTTCTCTGCTGCAGAGAGGCAGATTCGGAGCTGCCTTAAGTTCCCAGTTGCCTTTTTACTTCATGCACTATGATTTAGATGAATCCTGTTGGGATAGGCAGAAGGACTGAAAGATGTCGCTGGTTTTGCAGACTAAGAATGTAATTTTGAAAAGGAAAAACGTAATATCTTATTTACTTTGCCTTTACTAAGGCAAAGAACATCTTTGTAAGTGGAATGTGGTGTAGCAAGCTACTAAGTGGCTTGGCTGCTTATTTAACGCAGAAGCTGCAACAATTCCTGTCTATAGAGCTGCACTCCTAGTGTGTCATCACCCATTTTGGCTAGTGGACTTCACCCCTGGAATAACATATTCACTTTGTAAAGGGTTTAATCCAGAAATCTGGGTTGTTGTAAAATGTGCAGTGTGATTTGTTAATAGAAATCAAAGAAATGATCAACTTAGAGTTCCACAGATATATTTGTACTACTTTTTTTTTTTTCCTTTTCCGTCTTGATTTTTGAGTTCTGGATAAATAAAACAATTCTTGGGTTCCTTCTGACAGATAAACAGGGGTCACATGACAACTGAAGCAAAGAGGGCTGCCAAGATGGAGAAGAAGCTGAAGATCTTGCTTGGTGGTTATCAGTCTCGAGCAATGGGCCTCATCAAACAACTGAATGATTTGTGGGACCAAATCGAACAGGCACATCTGGAGCTACGTACATTTGAGGAACTGAAGAAACATGAAGATGCTGCAATCCCTCGGAGACTGGAGGTGAGGTTCCTAAATGTTAATACTTTAGGTCAAATACAGGCATTTTGTGGAAGAGACGTTTTTACAGTGCATGGTCTCTGCCTGAGTTTGTATCAAGTCTTTAAAGGTCTGTTTAAATTATACTTTTGGTATTCCCAGACTCCTCTGCCGTTCTCTCCATATCAAAGATTCTGGGATACATGCATATTAGAAGCTGGGACTAATCTACCAATGTGTTCTTTAACTTTGTTTTTATTTTATTTCCTTGTGTGGTTTATTTTATTAATCTTCTGCAATGTGTTTCAGCAGAAGTTCCGTATCTGTCTTAATTTGGCTTGTTTTGGTTTTAGTTACTATTGGAACTTCGGGTAGATATGAAACTTGTGCAAAAACTCCTATTCCCTTAAAAGTCAGTGGACCAAATGCCAGTATGTACTACAGGATATTCTTCTTTCTATTCACATGTTGATTGTATTACTCCCTGAAGCTAATGTTGTTGTCAGACTTGCAGATGGCTGGACTTTTAGAAAGCCAGTACTGGAATGGTTTAAACATGGCTCTCGGTTTCAGAAGCTGAGCAGTTGTTCCTCAGTTACAATTCTGAGCCATCCTCAGAGTCAGGCCGTTTCCCTGCAGTCCTGTGGCTGGCTAACACCACATGCATGTGTGATCTGGACCATTGCTCCTGAATGATACCACCTGTCTAAGTGGCCTCTTAACTGATTGGCATGGCTTTGAGAAGGAAAGTAGTGCTTTCTCTTAAGTAGCCCTAACTTCAGCCTGTAATTAGCAGAAGCAGGCACACTGAAATACCTGAAGACAGTGCCACAGAGCCGCTGTGCTCAGTTCAAGGATCTCCAGGATATTCTTCTGTGCTTTATTCTGCTGACAAGGCAACCCTCAACCAAGACTCAGTCCTTGGCTTGATCTAGTGCCAGGCTTGCTTGCGAAGAAATCTTTTAATTATTTTTTTGTTCCAGAAGAGATGGTTCCACTGAGTCTTGAATCTTCTCAACCACTTGCTATAAAAAAGTTTAAATATGTCAGTTCTTAAAACTGATTTTGAAAGGACAGTTCAGAAATGCTAATAGATGTGTTCACAAACACAGAAGTGATTAATGGTTTTAGTGAAAGTTAACAGTAAAAATGTATTAAAAAGCTTGGTAGCTACTAATAGCACCTGATTTTAGTAAATGCCACTTTACTCCAGGCTAAGCCTCAGAATCTTTACTGTCTCTTCTGATACAAGAGTGAAGGGTGAGCTCTAGCAACTGTCAGATTTAGAACAAACAGCAGTTCTTCACGCACTGTGGAGTCAGCAGAAGGTGGTCTGTGGAAGGCCTTGTTGCTGCAGGATGCAGGTTACCCAAAAAAAGGTTTTGAACCAACTCCTGACAGAAGAATCCACAGGTAACTGTGGAATGCAATGGCAAGTTTCCAACTCGTGGCAAGTTTTCAATTTGAAATCTCTCCTTTTGAAGCATTTGATTTTAACTGGTGTCAAAACCAGGGTAAAGTACCTGATGTTTGAAGTCGGATAAATGTGATTCTTGATAGCCTATGTGAACTGCTCTGGTTTATGTTTAAAATACATAATTTTAGTAATGTCTGGTCTCAGTTCTGACCCCTTCCTCTGAAGGAACTAAACTTTGGTAAAGATCTTCATGGGTGTCACTTTTGGAAAAACTGGTAGCTTAATTATGTTTTCTTTACAGTGTCTGAAGGAAGATGTGCAGCGCCAGCAGGAGAGAGAAAAGGAGCTCCAGCAGAGATTTGCTGACTTCATGTTGGATAAAGAGACTTTTCAAGCAAAGTATTAAAGCACAAACTTCCCTTCGTCACCGATGTAACATTTTTAAAGTGTACAGATACTTCTCCAGCAGCTTTTGCCATCAGTTTCAGAAATAAGTGTAGTCTGCTGTTTGCATCTCGTCGGATTTTGTTCCTTTAATGGACTGTTCCAAATGCACTAGGTATGAATGGCTTTTGCCAGTATGAAAAATTGGCTTGAAACGTCTAAAATTTTATTAAAAGAAAACAAAAAATCACTCTGGTATGATTTTAGCCAGATCTTCATTTGCTAAGGCTGTCACCTTATTCCTAGTGTTTTATCAGTCTTAAGACCTGTAAGATACATGCCTGCAGAATAGTGTCTTTTAAATAAACTTGAAATGTTAAAAACTAATGAAGAAATAAAATGCCTGTCTTTTAACTAAAATTGACTCCTCCCCTCTCCCAGACCTCTTTTGTGTTTCTGGGGAATTGTCTTGTTTCCCTTCCCCTGCTGCTGCTTTGATTTCCCAAGCCTATGATTTATAAAATTCAGGAATAGTGGTCCATGCATGCCACGTTCCCAGTTCTTTTCTGTCTGTGTGGCTGAACACTCTCATTTTTATCAAGGTGTTCCAGTGGTCATATTGGCAGTGTCACTTCACCATCCTGAAACAGGGTGGGTTTACATTACATAAAAGCACCCAGCACAGCCTAATGGTTCCCATAGATTTCAGCAGAAAATGTACCCTTAAACTTTCTAAGTATGAATGCTTTTAAAATCATCTGCACATAATGCATGTTCCTTCCATCTGGCTGATGAACCTTTTTCTGCTGACTTTCATACAGTGGGTTGAAGACTTGAGTAACATCACAGCTCTACCTCAGGCCAGACCCTGTGGCAGGTGGTCGTGGAGGCTACAATCATGTCTCACCCATCACAAGCACTGGAACTCAGCTGCTTGTTCTGTATGGTTTTTAGAATTGCCTTTTTAGAATTCCCTGACCAAATGGTATCTTCAGAGCACCCCCAGGCCGTGGTGTGTGAGTTAGCATAGGCCAGGGACACTGGGAATGCTTAGTGAGCAATGGGGATGTGGCCAGCCCTGACAGTGTAATTGCATGTGTCTGTGCTGTGCCAGTTAGCCCAGGTGCTTGGGAGCGTGCCGTGAACCGTGTTTAGTTGACTACTGCAGACAAGGACGCATCATCTCACAAGGTCACCATTGCGTGCCACCGTTCAGGGGTTTATGGTGCACGTCCTGAGCACAGTGCTGTTGAGATCCTTGATGGTATTTCCTGTTGCTCCTGGAGAGTTGGTTCCTCAGAGCGCTGGTTGCCCAGAGCAGCCATGGGTTGGGGTGGAAAAAAGCTCCCTAGTTCTCCTCTCCCTCTCCCTCTCCCTCTCCTCTCCTCTCCTCTCACCACATCTCACCAGGTTTTCATTTTCTGGCTGCTCTGGCTGTTCTTGCGAAATGTAAGGATGGGATCATCGAAAGGGGTGGATGCATTGTTTCCTATTCACTGAAGTACTTTATCCAAAGTCTTTCTCTGAGACTGTTCAGTCAGACCACGCTTGAGTTAAATGGTAACGGTCTAAAATTGTGTCAGCTCTTCCCAATGCTTTTCATCCCTGTCTTTGCCAGAGCCAAGCAGCTCATGGGAGGATTGCTGTCCCAGTTTTAGTTTTGGGGAGGCGTTCATTGCTGTATCTGGGATCCGTTTCTAGCTCTTACTCTTTGGGTCATTTGTGAGCAATTAAATATATCAGTTGCACCGGTCACACAATTTTGCTTGTACGTATTTGAATTTAAGTGAGTACTTCACTGTTTGCAGTTTTAGCATGTTACAGAATGTCACTTCGTTTAGGCCTTGGGAATACTAGTGGGGGACACCGCCAGGGTTGTGGTGTGTAGCTGGTTCAACGCCATCCGCTGTGATTGGAGAGATGTTCTTAAAGGCGACCTGTCTGATTTCTGCTGATCACTGGCGGGAATAAGTAGGTACACAGCCAGACTCAGAGTAGCGTTCCCTTTACTCACCAGGACATCATTCTTCTGAAGTATTAATGCAATTATAGACTACATACCTCTAGAAATGTGTTAAATATTTAACTAAACCAGAGCACATCTGGAAAGAAGTATTAAGCATCAATCTTTTAGCATATGGGGTGTTTTAGCTCAGATGGTTATACCCAAAAGGAAAGATCATATAAATGTGTATCGTGACAGTTCTTGTGGTTGTGTGGTAGCTAGAGATATTAACAGAAAACCCTTGTAGGTTTACCAATACCACAGCTACAATTATTTCCTTTCTTCTTAGGGCAGCAGCAGAGCCTCTTTGATGTTTTCTCTATTTTTGACAGTTTTAGAGTTGGACAGGTATTCAAACATTCTGCCTTAGCAAAT
>NW_010429749.1:29187-32825 GCF_000710305.1 Buceros rhinoceros silvestris | reverse complement strand
AGCAGGACTGATAAATCGCAAAAGACTCCTTCCTTTCTTGAAATGCTTCCAATTAACTGAGCAGATAAACATTTGTGGGATGCAAAGCAGCAGATACGAGGTGGTTATATTTGGAAGGTACCTGCAGGAGGTTCATTCAGTGTTTTTGTCCAGTTAGTTTACACAACGCTTGAGCAAGTTCACTGTTTTCCCTGTACCCAGTCAGAGTCTTAAGTTTCTGCCCGTCACAATAATGACAGAAAACTAATGGAACAAAGCCTCTTGCCTTACTTAAAGCTCAGGTGAACCCTGCTTTGGCTTTTTATCTGCCCTGAGCTGCTGAGAAATCCTGCCATGAGCCAGGAAGAGACCGTTTGGTTCAGAAGGTACTCAAGGCCCTTTGGTGCTTCTTGAGCTCTGAAAGAGTGCTGGAGAAGTGCTTGATATCAGGTACTGCTGCGGGTCCTAAACGAACCCTTTTGTAATTAGGCTGTAGCAACCAGAGGACAGGAAGTGCAGATGCAGATGTTAAGCTATAGAGACTCCCTCTTGCCCATCTTGTCTTTATCCTGGGTAACTTCCACTGGCACTATGGGCCTTTATTTTGCAGACACAAAATATTGACAAGAGATGTGACTATGGCACCACTCCTGTCTTGTATTCTAGAAGAGTTTCAGTGCTATGGGTCAGTAATGTATCACTGGCTGCTGCTTAAGATGATGTCTGAGGTAGCTAGTCCTGGGTAGTGTTCACAGCCTCAGTGCCCAGTCTAGGGCAGCCAGTCTTAGACCTGCTAAAATCACCCCTAAAGCTTCACACTGGGTGGTGTGTGCATGTGTGTGTTGGATCCAGAGGGATGTGAATGGAGCAGCAGAACCTGGCCGGGACATCCCAAGATGAAGGGATTTGAGTATGGTAGCTTAAAGCTTAAGAAGTTTGTTCTACCAAATGTGGATGCTGGTATAGGTGTCCAACAGCAACTAATGATGGAGCTTGGGCTCTCTGTATCTCTTCCCATATCTCAGGTCCTTCACCTGGGCCACAAACCCCTGCAATGTAACAGGCTCGGGTCAGAGTGGCTGGAAATTGCCCCGCAGAAAAGGACCTGGGGGTGTTGTTTGATGACCCAGCAGTGTGCCCAGGTGGCCAAGAAGGCCAAGAGTATTCTGGCTTGTATCAGAAACGATGTGGCCAGCAGCACCAGGGCAAGGATTGTCCCCCTGTACTGGGCACTGATGAGGCTGCGCCTTGAATACTGTGTCTAGTTTGGGGCCCCTCACTCCCAGAAAGACATTGAGGTGCTGGAGCATTTCCAGAGAGGGACAGCAAAACTGGAGAGGGGTCTGGAGAGCAAGTCTTACAAGGAGCAGCTGAGGGACCTGGGGTTGTTTAGTCTAAAGAAAAGGAGACTCAGGGGAGACCTCATCACTCTCTACAACTACCTGAAAGGAGGGTTGTAGCGAGGTGTGGATCAATCTCTTCTCCCAAGTAACAAGTGACAGGACAAGAGGAAATGGCCTCAAGTTGTACCAGGGGAGGTTTAGGTTGGCTATTAGGAAAAATTTCTTCACATAGAGGATTGTGAAGCATTGGAACAGGCGTTTCAGGGAGGTGGTGGAGTGTCCGTCCCCGAAAGTGTTTAAAGACGTGTGGATGTGGTGCTGAGGGACATGGTTTAGGGACCCTGGCAGTGCAGGGTGAACGGTTGGACTCGATGATCTTAAAGCTCTCTTCCAACCAAATGATGCTATGATTCTTTCTTGGACGTAGGCCCAGTTTATGTCCCAGAACCTCTTCCTAAAATGCTTTGTAATTGAACGCAGATGTTTGTGGACACAAGTGACCAGCACACCTTGACACCAAATTCTCATTTTAAATTTCTTAAGCCAGACAGTAATTTGGTCTTTGTTTCCAAGAACAATAGTAATTATAACCACAAACTGTGCAAACTAGTTAATGGTTTACTGCAGTGGGTAAACCATAACCTGACTGAGTGACAGGGGTGGGGTGGGGCTTGGGTTGTGAGTGTTAACAATTATTTTCGGAATTATTTAACCTTCTCCCTGAGAAATTCCTTCATTTCTATTTAACATGCCAAAATATATCTGCAAGTCTTTAAGGAATTTCAGCTGATGATTTTCCTCCCTTCCTGGAATCAGACTTGGCATTTACATATTGGATCAATCCCATGGCTGGAGCCTGCTTCAAAGTCCGTGGAGTTGATAAGACTGTCATTTACTTCAGCTGAGTTGGATTCAGGTACCTGGGAAGGCTGATAGGACAGCAGCATTAAATCAGAACAGCCGAGTGTCTCGACCACAGCCAGCAGATAACAAAAATCAAACATGAGCTGGAGTTACGGGGAGACTTTTCTAAGGCAGGAGGTTCCCAGTGAGAAATCCAACAAAACTGGGGCCAGCTTGTCTAAACGTGGCTGATCTCCAGAGAAATGAGCACTGTTTTAATGTTGTAATTAGTCACTCCAGCCAGCAGTGGCCAAGATCATAAGCAAAGATTTCCAGTGCCAACGGAAGGAGCACCTAGTCTTTGCCCGTTGCTGCTTGTTGTGCTTTTGCACCCTTGTTTACTGGGTGCAAGCATTGGGGCAGTCACATTTTGGTTTAAAATGTGTTCATCTGGCTTGCTCGTCCAGTCCCCTGTACAGACAGACAGGAGTTGGGCAAATTTTCATGGTAGAAATTGTGAGCTAATGTGGAAGTGGGACAGAATTGTCTCTGCTAGAGGCTGTCCCACTCACTGTCTGCTGAAAGCGACTGTGAAACATGGTCTGCAGTGCTCCAAGGCAAGTAGCTGACATGAGGCGACTACCCACAATTAGGCGCTCTAACCGACTTAACTGGATCTGAGCCCCTGATGATCTGTGCTGGAGATTCATTGCTTTTTGCAAACATGTCCTGGACGTAGATTTCTAAATAAAATGCATCAAAACCTATGTCTGAACTTTATGTTTTGGCTGCAAACTAGCTAGCAGTGTCTTAAACTAGTGTGTGAACTTTGGCTTGCCTTCACTATCCCAGGACGGTGATGCTGCCGAAGAAGATGACATGATTGTGGTCTGGACTTAATCTGCCTCACATTCATCTCAGGAGTCCAGCTTGCAGTTATCTTCCATACTGCAGTTCAAAGCAGCACCTGTCTTCCAAGCAGGGCTTAAAAGTGAAGTATCAAATCGCATTTCCCCCATTTTCTGAGCTGAGTGAAAAACATGTTGAAAAATAGCCAGATGCTCATCCGAAAGCAAAGTGTCCTCCTAACTGATTCCAGACTTGTACTTTCTGCGTTTCTAGAGCTCCAGCTTCTACCTTTGCTTATGAACAACAAAATACTTGGTGCTGCTGCTCTTGGAGACTTGCACTTAATGAGAGCGATATCAGACCCTGATCCCATAAAGAAAAAGATGTGCTTAACGTTCACGTAAGCTGATCCATCCCTGTATCTCCGCTGCTTTAAAAGTTCGACATGGTCTCAAAGTGCTTTGTTCAGCCAGGGCCTTAAGGACTTTGAAGCAAAGGGGAGTAGCAGTGGAGAAAAAGAGGAGCTTCACATTTTGGTTGGTTATGCTCTCCACTCCAGCTGGCCTGTGGCTGATTAATTTTTTTATGTATTTAAATGAGGTGGCTTTAACCAATTTCTGCTGC
>NW_010429749.1:332-29105 GCF_000710305.1 Buceros rhinoceros silvestris | reverse complement strand
GCCTCAGGCGTAACTGCGATCTACACAGTAGGTGAAAAGGTAAAAGAGCAGGTATGAGCAGTGGTTTACAGCATCACCTCTGCGGCCAGTATTACTCGTAGCAGGTTTGATTGTTTGCCAGTTGTTGGGGTGTCAGAGTTAGAAAAATCTCGCTTTCAAGTCAAAGTCAAAGGTTTTTCACGTATCAGATTAGACAAGGTCTGCCCTCATTAGATCACTTTCAGGTTTCGAAGTTACAGCCGTGGTTCTGATGTACTGGAATTCCTTAAAGATTCCTCAAAGGAAATGCAAGTACCTCTCCTAAGATCATTTATGTACATCGAAAGCATTTATGAATTGTGACACGAGGAAACACAGACTATTTTATTATTTATTCAGTTCATATATCAGATCTTTTGCCAAGTACATGCTACAGGTAAATGCCTCATAGGTCAGACAAACACGTGTGTTAGGTTCCCCTCCTTCCCCCACCTCTCTCCCCTTTCCCAAAAAACAAATGTGGGGTCCATTTTGTCTAATTATCATGCCAGTAGCGTTTTAAAGCACATTATGCAGCTTAGGTGAGATTGTGGCCCCAGTGGAACCAATGGAAGTTTTGGCTTCAACTTCAATGAAGCTGCGATTTCCTCTCCTCTCCTCTCCTGTCTGTATTCGATGAGCCTTTCTGTCAGGAGAAGAAAGAGATTCTCTTTTGAAAAATAGTCATAGATGCTTAATAAAGTCGAATGAGCCAGACAGGATTAGGTTTTTAGCTTATGGCCAGCAAAATCTATTCCAGAACTAATTCTGATTAAAGGGACTGAATCCACTGGTTGAGCCTCAGACACAAAGGCACCCCTCAAGTAATTCAGCTGTATGAGTTTATTGTTTTTTTAAGCTAATTATTACCCTGATCTTTATAATAACTGGCCCTTGGGTAAAGCATTGATTTCAAAGCTGCCTCTCTCTTATCTATTAATGTTCATGAATTATCTCAGGGTTTGGGCAGGACCATCACTGTAGCTGGATCTTAAATAAAAGAGTGAGTTTACTGGCCACATTAATTAATCTGCATGACAGACCATAAAATGACTATAAATAGAAGCTAAATTATTCTATAGATTGTATCCCCCGCTACCACTTTCCTTTCTTAATTCAAACTCAACCAAATCAAGCACAGAACACACTTGTCCCGCCTTGCTCTGTGCTCCTACCAAGGGTTTGGGAAGAGGTAGGGTCTTTCATTAGACCATATAGGTGGAGAACATGGATATTCCTGAACTCTGAAACTAGAATCTCACTTCACTTTTCCAGCTGGAAAGTTATTCTCCCTTCCAACCATGCTGCTTCTATGTTCTTAACTCATCCTGGCTACAACAGTGACCTCAAAGATTTCAATTCCCTTTTTTCCTGGTGATTTAGTTGAAAAGAGACCATATTGGTCCTCTTGTTTTAAGTATAGAGGAAAACAAGACAAAACCTAGGAGCAGTAAGTCATTTGGCAAAGGAGGAGAGAGTTCCTTAAATACTCTCATAAATAAAGTGTCCCCCAGTTCTCAGACATCGATGGATGCCATGTGCTTCAGAAATCACTCTCTTGACCCGCCGTGAAGGAGCTCTGAGCACAGAACCTACCCGGCCATGATCAACCTGATTCTTTTCCATCGCTGTCAATGAGCTGAACACGGCTCAAATAACCTGAACTGCACCACTGCCTGGTGACTTGGGAAATGGGAGATGAGTTTGGCAGGTTTTTCTGTGGGCTAAATCCCAAAGGTTTTGCTTTGTGGTGGATGTTCACACACCTAAGCCCAGCCTTGGGTTTGCTGGTGTTACAGAAACATGCCTCATCACTATGTAATTGCTCCATGGTTTTTCTTTTGGCCGTGTGCACCTCTGACCAGCATCCCAACAGGACTCATGCGTGCATCTCTTGCAGCCTTGGCCAGGCTGTCTTGCGGGGTCAGCAGCCTGCACAGCAGTTAACAGGGAAGGGAGCCAGGTTACTGGGAGAGCAGAAGGAAAGCCTCACCATCCCTGGCTGTGTCAGTGCTGAAGCACTTCCATAGGGAGCCAGAGTGAAAGCTCTGCTCTTCTCCAAGCCCCTCTTGGAGCTTCTTCTCCTCACCTCCATGGGGTGTTTTCACCCCATGTACCAAGTGAGCAATTATTGCTCTAGAGGGCCCCAACCAGGTTCTGTCCCTGTGCAGACGTTTGTCATGCGAGCGTGTCATTTTCGTGTGACAAAGCACCATTCTTGAGGACATGCCAAACCTTCAGTGCTGTCAGGAATTTGAAGGTCCAGACCTTCAGTGACATTTTTGCCAGTCCCAGAGATCAAACATCTGGCATCACTGTGTTGCCTGGAAAGTGACCAAACCCAGTGAAGGCAGAATTTTTCAGCTCTGGCTTCCTGCCTGGTCTCTAGGTTGGAAGGTGGGAGTAGCTGGCCATCCTCTACCTCACAAAAGGATTGTACAGAAAGGAAAGGAGGCTCAGAAATTATATTTTCTGTATTTTGTGCTTGCTGCAACACATCCTGTGGGTTTTACCCTGTCATTCTTAATAACGGCATTGCTACCAAAGTCCAGGGGAAAAAAAAGATCATTGAACCTCCCATCAACATAAAATATCCCACCCAATTCTAAACCACATTAAACTGGGGGTGAACTTAATTGTGGGGCTGAGGATAGAGTAGTGAATCCAATTTCCTAGCAGGTCCCAGAATACATTGTTAGCAAAACAACCCCTCCAGCACTGTATTTCACTTCCTTTTATTGCAAATGCCTTTTGGTTAACAGCAAGGATCTGTTTTAATTTTACAGCTACCCCAGTGACCACAGGACGCAGTTTGTGCATCACCAGAGAACGCACAAAGGTCTGTCTGCCTTCCCTTGCTCCAGCAGTAATGAGTGATCACAGGAGCACAGCCAAGCCAACGTGGCCATGCAGGGGGTGGTTGTGACAGCAGCTGAAGCAACAGCCAGAACAAGGGTTCACAGCGAACGCTTGAGCCAGGCTGACAAGTAACCACAAATAATGAAAACTTGGCCAGGAGAGGTCAAGAGATGCCAGTTGGTTGGGAGGCACCTATCTCCCTCCTAGGAAGTCCTCTTCAAGAGCACAGCAGGTTACCAACCCTTTGGTGTTGTACGGGACAGATTTTTCTAAAAGTCCTCCTTGCCTTTGGATGCAGAGTTACTGAGTGGTACCTCCAAAAGTCTTGAAGCGTAAGAATGAATGTAGTCACGGCCCTGTGTGCTATGCTGAACTCCAGCTGGAGGCTGGGTTTTAAAGTACTTGACCCTTCTGGGAATGCTTTGGCTTGTTCAAATCATGGTGATGTCTAAAGAGCCTAGGCCAGTTCTGGCCATGTTTGTCACAAAGAAATGAGGGAGCCTAAGGACTACAGAGAGCTTTTGGGGCCAGAGTAGCTAAATTCTCTGCACATCCCACTTGCAAGCACTAAGGTCTTCCTGTTGATCTCACCCAGTGTACTTGGGCTATGCCTGGTGTCTTCAGGAACATGAATTCATCATCTCTGTCCCATTGGTTTCAAGGACAAGCGGACACTCAACCTGTCTGGACACTGCTGAGAAGAGCCCTTGGCACAAAAGGAAAGTTGCCTTAGGAAACTGGCTGAAATGGTGCACAGGAATTTTAACCTTTCAGACAGTTCAGTATGATCTGCAGTGGCCTGAATATTGAAGGCAGACCAAAGCCAGAGTGAATGCTTTAAGAAGGCTTGAACAGCTTGCTTCAGAGTTTGATGGTATTTGACACCCAACCAGACCAAGTCAGTAACAGGTTGAGAAGGTAACCAAATGGGAAGCAAGCACATGCTGCAGACAGAGCTGCTGGAGCACAGCTCTTACAAGATCCTTTCTTGGAGATTTCCCTGCAAGAAGGGGAGGTTCCCCAAGCCGTTGCATGGATGACACCAGATTGCTATGACCCACCTCCCTGAAATCTTGATATAGCTTGTCAGAAGGGTCCTGTGCCTATTGCTGGCAGAGTCCAAAAGCAAAACTGAAACCCGGGTGCGGGTAACTGCTGCTGAAGACAGTCAGCAGTAAGGACCAGCCTTTCCCCATCCGCTGGTTTAGGGAGCAGAAGCCTGAGGACAGCTGTGCAGCGGCTGTCACAGCCCACAGCTGGAAGCAGTTTTCTTGCAGGGGCCCAGCACAGCTTCTAAGCCCCAGGGTGGAAGGAAAATTCTGCAGGGAAGTAGGGGAAAGCGGAGGAAAGGAGGGAGATGAGGAGGTGTAACGAAGTGCACACATGCCTATGTGTGAAGGAACGACCTGACACGAGAGGTGTGCCAGCAAAATAAAAAAAAAAAAATTAAAAAAGAGAATCCTGATGGTTTTCTGCCGTGTCACACGTGCAAGGCTGACCTCAAATGCCTTCTGTCTGGCATCACTGCACTCCCAGAGATGATGGGACTCAGGTGACGTATTTGGTCTTCATCTGTCTCTGGCTCAAGCTCCTTGGCAGAGCACCTGGCCCAATAAAAACCAAAGGAGGGGCAGCCTCAGCTGGAAGAGACTCATCCCTGTAGCTCTCTGCTGGAGAGCAATGCCTGGACTAGGAGTTGCCCAATTTTGCATTGTCGCAACAAGGCACCTGGCTCCTCTCCTCCCCTTCCCAGACCTGGCAGACAGGAGCTTTTCAGGGAAGAGGTTAGGAGACTCAGGTTTGTCTTTGTAAATTACATCCAGCCACGATTAAATGGAAAATATCTGAGCGATCCTTGGACCTGGGTGTAGAGTCCAGAGCTGCTCACTGCTTGCTGATGGTTCTGCTGAGATTAAAGGCTCCTCCATGCAGTGCATGGCCACATCTGTGCCAGGAAACTAAACCACGTCTATCCCTGTCCTTCAGTGGGGAGTATCCATGACCTTATTAAATTAGTTCTTCCAGAATGATAACTATGTTAAAAACCAGCCCTGGCCCCTGTTAACATCTGAGGAAAGCTTGGGAATCAATGGCACAAAAGAAGCATCTGACCGGCTGGATGATACAGACTCGCAAGTCCAGCACACTGGTGCCACGTGGCCCTGTGCTGCTTCTGTAACTGCTGAATGGAAAGTAGGCAAGGAAGAGCTGCTCTCTCACCTCAAAAGATAACAAGATAATGGGAGCCTTTTTGATGGCTAAGTGTACTCTCTGTGGGCTGCAGAGCCACATTAGACATCCCACTGCCATCACTTCCAGCATGCTCCTCTCTGGGCCAGCTCGTGCCTCCCTCATGAGTGAATAGCCATGAACAGTCCTTGGCCATCTCAGCAGATGCTGGCACAACCACAGCCTAGTGCTAGCAGGTGGGATAGCACGATTAGTTTGTGATAGACTCATGTCTCTTAAAAGACGGTCTTTTACCGTGGTAAAACAGCTACAACTGTTGAAGCAAAGCACTGTGAATTATTTTTCTTACATGGTTTAAGGTTTTAAACTGTTTCAAGAATGTCTAGTTCACATTTTTAAATGTTCCTTTTTTCTGCCAATATTACCAGCCTGTTTCCTTAGAGCTCTCACTGCACCTGCTAGTTGATTGATTTCCCACTCACCCCGGCATCCAAATCTTCATTCATAAAATATTCCAAGATTTGGAGCCAATTAAGCAGGTTCCCTCTCTCCTGCAGGGGGAGAGATGAGGCTCTCCTGCACTACCAGTGCTGGTTTTTGGTAAGCCCACCATTTGTCAAGGAGCCCCTTGGGGCTAAGCTGCAGGACCACCATTGTGTCCTCCCTCCTTCTGTATCAGCCTGTGGAGCCTGAGGCAGGGGGATGCAGATGCATCAGCTGGTATTTCTGTGGTATTTTGGTGGGCAGCTGGATTTGAAGCTCTAAGACTGCATGAAAAATGGTGACAACACTCCCTGGAGACTACTCTTGCCCATGCAAAGATGTTCATCTATAGCCATGAAAATTCTTGAGAGATGAAGTCCATCTCCTTGTCCATGCTAGTAATAATTCAAGGGTGGGAAACCTCAGAAAGACTAAGGATATACCAGCAAATGGGCAAGGATGCTCTTATTCATGCCCCCTACCTGGGAGGACATGTCCCACATGGTGGGATGAAACCCAACAACCCTTCAAATCTCACTCTAAGACTAGAGGTCCTCTCCACCTAGAGCTTAAGCATGTGGTCAAGGCCCCCTGACCACATGCTAATAAATGCCAAGCATATGCTGAAGGTCTCTGCTTGAACAGAGCTATGGTTTTCCCCTGATTTCTGAGTCCTGACATGTTCTAATGTCATGTCTCTGCCCTGCAGCCACATCTACTGATGTATCAAAGGTTTCCCAGCCCCATCCAGCAACGCTCCATTTCCACAGCCTGCAGCAGGACACCCTCCTCCAGAACCACTGTCTGCATGTCCTTAGAGGCAATGCCAGACCCCAGCTTCCCCGGCTGTGTAAACACTGCAGAGGTACTAAAGATAGCAGCAGATCATTTCTCAAAATCACATCTTTTCTTCTATGCCGAGGCTAGAAAATGGCAAACAGGAAGCAGGATTTGGCTCCACAATATTTGCTGTTGTCATGACTCAGGAGTTATTTTCATCTTTTTCGTAACAGAATGAATGGCTGCGGTAATTAATCTCTGTCTGTTTTGACAATGGCTTGGCCAAAACATAGTATGTTCTTGCATGTGGTTAAAATAAGGAGAAAAGCACAACAACATCATATGTGTGAGTCAATATTTTTAATCTTTTCTTTATACTTGCTTTTTTACATGTATTTAGAATATGCTTAGGTATGGTACTTGCTATTAAATAAAGTCAAAGAAAGCAACAAGTGCTACTACCCAGGGTAGCTGCCCAGGGTAAATCTCTGTTTTAAAGCTCCACCACAGGAGAAACAAGAGCTTGTCAGATCATGGCAAAGGCAAAATTAATTTGAATCTTTTCAAGAGGCTCCAACATGGAAACACCCACTCCCACTGCTCCTTCCAACTTTATAAGCTAATAATTATTTCTACAGAAAAAAAATGTTGCAAACACTACACTCCCCCAGAATTAGTTTTGTTTTCTACAGAGCTGGTTGAGCAGTGAAAAGCTTTATTAGTGGAGAATATATTGATGAGGAATTTGAGGAGAAACAACCAGAAAGTCAGTGAGCAGGATTTCCATGCAATACCTCCGAGGTGTGAGTTTACCTAGCATGCTATATTCTTGCAGATGCCCAGCACTCCCTGTGGGGGTAACGATCATACCCCAAACTCCAGAAACAAGTATTTTGGCCACCAGCATGCCTAAAGGGTAATACCAGTTTACAGTAGCAGTCCTGATCTACTGATACCAACTCATCTGTGAGCTCAAAGGAGCGTCATCTTCTGATTTCAGACAACCCCAAATTGTTGGCTTAGCAAAATAGTTCTGCACAGAACCACTCATCCAAGAAGTATAAATTATATTTTCTTGTCCATGTGGTTTCTTGAAAATGAAGCATCATGTTCTCTTGGTCCAGCAGATATCAGCTGAACAAGCCTGCCTAGCAAACTGGCTATTGTATGACAGTCTCTTATGGGACTTAGACAAGCACCTCCTAAAATAAGAAACATCCATACGAACTATCCTGTCACCTTTATCTGATAGAATTTTCCTTGCAATGACCCATGAGATAAGACAATAATTAGACTTGTCTTAATTGCTCCAAGTCTGTTGCACAACAGGACATTAGTATGAGACCGTATTTTTTAAGATCTCAGAAACCATCCTCCAAGTCTTTTGTAGCAGTAAGTATAATTCTTTTGCTTCCTTCAGGCTTTGAGAGTAAAAACTAGTTTATCGCATTGTCTAGGTCTTTAAATTTTGTTTATCAAAACAAAGAATCTATTTTGGAGTTACCTTTTTTTTTTTTCCTACCTATGGGAAAAGTTTGCAGGTTACGTAGTTCTTCCAGTGCTGGGATATCTGTATTTGTGTTGAAGATAAACAGTGACAAATTTCTCTTATTTCCAATTTACAGAGGATTTGGACTGATGGATTTCCTGGAGATTCATGGAACTGATGTGTTTGATAGAATTCAGAAGATATTTTTAAACTGTTAAAGGAAAATACACGAGTATTTCCTGAATTTGTTTCTTCTTATCCCATAGTTTACATGAACCGTTCAGCAAAGGGAAGCAAAAGCTGAGTTTCAACTGAACCCAGACCAATACAGAGCTTCTGGTGGAAACCATGTTGGGATTAAATGATTTCCTTTGGTTTCCATCCAAAACCAAGCTGAACGTGGATTTCTGGGTTGAGTTTCACTTTGAATTTTTGGTTTTATTCAGTTATGAAGAATTAAGTGAAACTTGGGAGGTTCAAACCCTCATTGAATGATCCTGAAAAATGATCTGCAAAACCCTTTGCTATGGAGTCCTATTTCGTACCTTTGATCTCCGTGGATGCTGGGAGCAGCAGTCGCGCCTCTTCCAACCTACAAAAAACAGGCCAGTGAAGCCACTGCATTTTTATGTAGAGACTTCAGTATCCAGGAGACAACATCCAATCCCGGTCACCACTCTGGAGCCAGCTGGAGTGTAGGAAATCCCAGAGTTCACCCTTCTCCCAGAGAGGGTCCATCAATGCCAGCAGGTAGCACACTTGGTAACTCCATGAGCCTAGTGAGAAATACAGAGAAAGGTAGTAGGGGCCCTACTACCTTCCTCCCCTAGGAAGAGGAAAGCATTTACCTTTCCCAGCTCCCAGCTTGTGCTGAAATCAGAGGCAATGAGCTTTGGGCTTCCCGTCATGGTCAGTATTATCCATGAGGTCCCAATTTTGTGTCATAGCTGTCACTAAACAGCTGATAGGAGCAACAGGCCAATTGCTGCACTGACATCCAAGTCCTAAGCATTTTATAGCATTTATTGGGATGCAATCCCAAATCCCAGCTTTGGCAGGAGAGATGGTGCAAGAACGTCCTGCCTCACCATCTTTGATCTTCATAGCTTGGTTTTTAACTGGGATCATTTCCCTGATCCAACCTTAAGCCTGACCCGCACAAGGTGGTATGGTGAAATTGGTGAGGGGTTAAACGCATCGTAAGTCAAGTAGCTTTTGGGGGAGGAGAAGCCTTTCAGGCCTTTCAAGCCTTTCAGTCTTCCCCAGAATACCTTCAGGTACTCCTGTTGGACTTTTTTTGTGGATGTGTGACAAGCCTTCCAGTTAAGTCATCTTTATGGAGCACGTATTTCTGGCTCCCTCATGTTTTTATTTTCTTCTCCCTCTTCAAATACTTCCTGCCTTTGGCTGTCTGTGATTGAATTCCTTGAAGCCTTAATAGTCTTGGAATCCCTCCACTTCTATAACTTGATTTTACTATTTAGACGAAAGCTTGATTCCATCCTTCTCCTCCTCCTCCCTCCCCCCCCAATAAAAAAAAAAAAAAAGAGAGAGAAGAAAAGGGAAAAAAACCCCAACCTATTCACCCACCAACCAACTAAGAAGCAAGATACCAAAAGACAAGATTATTCTCATTCAGCTATTCATAGCTTTGGAGTGCATTTCATTTCAGTGTCTGCACAGGCCTTTGTAGCAACCATCTGATTGAACATTACTTCTACTGCATATTATATGCACTAATGAGAAAATGATTCTAAATTGCCCCTAGGGATGGTTATGATTAAACTATTTGCCTTCACTTCCTCTACTAAATTAAAGCAACCAAAAGAAAGAGAGAGAGAAAAAAAAAACCCTCAATCTGGAGAGGAGTCAGAATAATGGTTTGGTAAAGTTTCTGAATTCCTAGGAACATTTTTACTCCTCAACCTGGTGATTGGTTGTATAACTCATGCAGCAATTTAAAGCTAAAGCTGTGACAAATATGTGACATGGAGAAGCGTTTTGAAGGGCTGAACTGGGCATGATTTTCTACGTTGCCAACTAATCCAAAGCCCTGATCAGCTTTAATTGCACACGACTGAAGCCGCTAAAACCCTCTCTGCCACCCGAGAAGCTCCTCCAAGGCGTCAGACGTCTGTCTCTTAAAAAGAGCATTTCAGAGGCTCGCATACACGGAGCCTCATTCAGACATTTTATTTAAACTCTTAAATCTTTTGAGCTTTGGATGAATAAACAAGACCCTGAAACGCAATCCATTCTTGCTGGTCAGAGCCTGCAAGTGTTTTTCACGGAGAAGAAACAAAATGCCATTTGTGCTTCCTTTGGCCTTTTTAAACACAGCAGGATTTGGGGAGTGGGGAGCAGTGTGGCATTAGATGTGCGTGTGTCTGTGTGTGCTCATGCACTGGGACTTCTGTGGGAGTTTTATACATGATTGTCCATGGCTGTTGAACTACATAATGAATTAATTAAATGTGTGCAAACTCCATGGGGCAAATTGCCAGGTCACACAGCTTCTGAAGCACTAGTTAAAGTATCTGAGCTGATGGTTCCCAAATTGGAGCCCACATCTCTCTGGTGGTCCCCAAGTCTCTGCAGGGTGTCCCTCATCATCTTCACACTCTTCAACCCGGTTACTCCCATCACCCAACCCAACACGTTGGGGTCAATTGCTGCATCTGGTTTACGGACTGCTCCTGTGTTCCCAGTGACAGGCAACCTCCCCGAGATGACCTGTCTGCCAACACAGCAAAGCACCACGCCTTCTCTGCTACAACCTGAGACGTGCACAGAAGCATGCTCACACCCAGGCTGTACAAGAAGAGTTTGTCTCACCAAGCCCTGCAGATTCCTTGGTGGTTCCTCAAAAGATAACTAGGTGCAGAGTTTAGAGACCTAACAGAACAACCAAAAGCTTCATTGTAGAATCTCACTATAGAGGTACTAATGATGTTACAGCTTTCAAAGTGTCCCTTGTTTTATTCTTTACATATTGAAAAAAATATTGTGAGCTTATCTGTATGATAACTCATGTAACTTCAAGAACTCAGGATGAGAGGAACATGCTTTTCTTTTCCTTTGGTCATGAAGAAGGGATAACTGAGTAACTCAGATGCAGATGTCTGTACCAGTGACATAGCTGGGGTTGTTTTGTGGATAATGCTCCATTTTTCTGGGGTAATGGAGACAACTCCAGGCTCAAAAGGTCGATGAGGTGCTAGGCAAGGTCTTTGCACAATGCTTTTGTTAACACCAATTTATTAAAGGGGATTTATTCACACTCCTTAATTTGGGGTGGACTGTATCAGGTAGCTGAGGACCACGTCACTGAGGCCCCAATCTGTGCAAAGACTATAGGCGTCTAATTAATTGGTTCCCTTGAAGGATGCATTTCAGTCCACATAGAGTCAGTGGTGAGAGAAAAAAGCCTTTGAAGGTCTTACAAGGAGCACGAATACCCACAAACAGTTCAAAACACTTACCTACCCAAGGCAGACAGGCTTGTCCCTTTAGAGGCTCTCAGAGGTGCTCACTGTTAACTACCCACAGACATATGGATCTTGGTGACAGAAACATCTACAATTTTGCCAGCAGCTAGAGGCCCAAATAAGACAGGTTTCGGGCTGCCTGTCAAGAAACAAAACTGAATGTCATGCTCTTGGCTAACAAGGACAAGGTCTAATTTCATGCATTTGACTGATACGCAGGTATCTGGACCACTGGGTCACCCACGTGGAGCCTGGCCATGCATGTTTCTGTACACGTGAGTAGTCGGGTGTATAGGTGGAAGGAGAGAGAGGGAGGAGGCAGACACTGTTCTGGACACATGCATTGCAACCAAGAAGTTGTCCCTTTGATCTCCCGGCTTCTTGTGCACAAGGATTCTGGCGCTGGTGGCAGAAATGCATTTTCATCTGACCCCACACTCAAACCCAAAGGAAGACTTGACTTTGTTTCCTCCCCACACTGTTCCATCCCCCCTGTAACTGGAAGGTTATGTGTTTCTTAGCTACTGGTCAGACTGGTAGTGACTGCCAAGAAGCTTTCAGGGAATTTCCTCACTATGTAACAAATTTATGAGTCATATGAAAATCTGGGAAATGTTTCAACCAGCTGTCTTTCGTTGACTCAAAGATTTTTACAACACCTCAGTGCCTCATCTTTGATTTGAGCCAGCAGAATGGTTTATTGTAACATCAAATATTCTTATGTTCACTCGAAGGATGTTTCCTACTACAAAAAAAAAAAAAAAGCTGTAAAGTTTTTGAAAACAGCCTGCCGTTAGGTGAATGATGCACAGAACTACTATATGTATTTACTACGAACTGGTGAGTGTGGCTGGATTGCAGCTTCCCTCCAGCATGGCTGTGCAGGTGGCTGTCACTGAACAGAGGCACTCAGCTGCTGCAGGGACAGCCTTCATGCATGGCAGGAATCAAACTTGCAAAACCTTTTGTTCAGTTTCTGGGCACATTTCATAGAATCACAGAATCACAGAATCACAGAATGCTTTGGGTTGGAAAGGACCTATAAAGACCATCCAGACCAGCCCCCTGCAGGGAGCAGGGACATCTGCAACTAGAGCAGGTAGCTCAGAGCCCCAAGGGCCAACCTGACCTGGAATGGTTCCAGGGATGGGGCTTCTCCCACCTCTCTGGGCAACTTGGGCCAGGGTCTCCCCAACCTCAGAAGAAACAGTTTTTTTCCTTTTATCTAGTCTAAATCTCCCCTCTTTTAGTTTAAACCGCCACCCCTTGTCCTATCACAACAGGCCCTGCTAAAAAGTCTGTCCCATCTTTCTTGCAGTCCCCTTCAAGTACCAAAAGGCCGCACCAAGATCTCCCTGGAGCCTTCTCTTCCCCAGGCTGAACACCCCCAACCCTCTCAGCCTGTCCTCACAGCAGAGGGGTTCCAGCCTTCTAATAATTTTTTGTGGCCTCCTCTGGCCCTGCTCCAACAAGTCCATGTCTTTCCTGTGCTGAGGACTCTAGAGGATGCAACACTTCAGGTGGGGGCATGAACCAGCTATTTCAAAGAATTTGAGCGGATCCCAGCTGAGCAGCAACTCAGTTAAAAACAGGCAATGTTGTTAGTTGTTAACTTTTCATTCTGAAGTTTCAGGCACAACCTTCTAATCCTTGGACTCGACGGAGCAGATGGGGATCCTGGCCAAACATCCACCCAACAGCTGAACAGCCTTTTGGAGCAAACGTCACAGGGGAAGTCTGTGCTTACACATGGTTTTAGACACCTCAGTCCAGCCAGCACAGAGCTCCTGCTCGGAGCCGCAGGACCCACAGCTGGGCAGGAGGGGATGCTGCCCTCCCAACCACACTCCTGAGATAGTTGTTGTATATCTGAAGAGTGCAATTTGAAGTACATTATTTGGCAGAGTCTCAAGTTGCCTCTTTTCTAGCCGAGGGTGAAAAGAACCCATCTCTTACCTGTTTTCCTCCTGTCCCCAAATATCTTGCAGTCCTGTGTGCAGAGGCCAAAGATTAAAATAAAAGCTGTTTTATTCTGCAGCCTGTCCAGTTGGGAGAGAGAGAGGTTGCATCCCATCAAAGAGAGTCTGGAACTGGACCAGGAGCTTCCATCACTGTGGAAAAGGCTCACTGGAGGAGGCAGTCATAAAGACCATTATGTCCATCATCCTTTTTGAGCAAAACCACACAGAGCTGCTCTTTGCTGGGCTAGAATCATTGGCACCCCCGTGCAGAAGCAATACTCACAGGCTGGGCTGTCCGAGGGACAGAGGGGAGCCCCATCTTACAGCACTCTTGAAACGGTCCCAAGCACGTGCAACACTTGGAGAACAGAGCTTTGTCCAGAAGAGAGCTGGACTGAGGCAGATGGCTACAGCTGTAGGCACTAGGCTGAGGAGCAAAGTAGGTTAAACCTTTAATCGACTTGGGTGAATGCCTCCCTCTTGGGTGACACAGCCAGCTTTGGACTCCCCTCCTTTTCTTAAGGGGACTTCAAGTCCCAGACAATCTATCTGCAAGTTACTGAGGGTGGGGGATGATCCCTCAAAGCCTCACCTGGCACAAGGACAGTGTAACAGCCAGGGCTGAACCTCTAGCCAACAGCTAACGTCTGCCCCTGTGGTGGGGTACACCATTGCGTTCCTGGTAGCACCAATGGGAAGGCATCCTCTCAAAATGTTTTCAGTCTTGCCCTCTGCCAGTTTCCTGATGGAGAAGAAGTTGAATAAAATTCACTTGATTCAGGCCTAGAGTAATATTCTTGCAGGAGCTGAAACTGCTTCCTCAGCATGGAAAAGCAGGTCTGTAGGGAACACGTGAGCCTCTCCAACAGTCTCCTGCACAGGGGACAGGGGAACTGAGGCTTCTGAAATCTCTGTCAGCAGCCTGTGGGCAAGGCCCTTATCCCACAGCTGTGACAAGCATGACCAGTGCTCACACCCAGCAAACACTGTAATTTTACAAGTCTTGTTGACAGGGTCCTGCGTGCGGCTTGCTGTGGCATGGTGCTTAGGAGAGGGACACTGATGTACCCTGACGTGCTTATTGACGACCAGCCTTTGCTGGAGGCAGAGCAGGACCATGGGTCTTCTGCTGCTCACCCAGGCACTGCAGGCAACCTCCTATGGCCAGGACTGTGCTGGCAGACATCCGTTCTTTACTGCCATTGCTATTGCCAGTAATCATCATTAATGGGAACTGCACTCTTTGCTCCAGAGAACCAGAATAAGAGCAATGAGGTTTTGGCTGAGCTGCCTGAGACCTGAAAAGCCAGTCCACCTAAAGAGCCACAGCACAGCAAGGGTGTCACTAGGCAACTTCAGCCAGAGTTTAATCACTTAGGATTCAGAGATTCGCATTTGCTAAAAAGATGTACTTACAAATACAGAGAAATTGCTGGGATCCTGTGCTTCCTAAAAACTACATAGGTGGATAAATCCATTTAACAGATGGCACTAGAGCAAACCAGAGAGTGGGAGGCAGAAGTAGGACAAGAAATGATTCTTCCAGTAAGAGTTAAATTGCTGCAAACAGAATAGAAGAAAAACTGGAATTTATTATTGCAGAGCTAAACTGACACTCTATATTAAATATCCAAATTAATTTAATTAGTAGAATCATGTTTCCAGCATGAATTTCCATGTCTATGAAAGTAATCAGCCACAAAAAGAATTGCCTACAGTAGCCCAAAAGTCTTTAGTTTAGCCACTCGATTTCACTGTCAAAATGCTCATGGCAAGCAGCTCCCAGCATCGCTGAAATTAATGCACCTCTTGCAGCATTCACCCAGCACATTGCAGGTGTGATGTGGCTTATTTTGAAATGTCGGTGTCTGGGGAATCCACTGTACCACGCCGTGGAGGCAAATGTAATATATTTTAACAGACAGGATAAGTGAGGGTTCAGGGGAGTGCAGCATTACTTCCATTTATTGAACTAAAGCACCCTTCCCTGCCCAGGGACTTCGAGCAGCTCTACTCTTAATACAAGAGTCCAGGTAAGCAGTTTAAATCCTTGTAAAAGTTGTTATCCATATCACAAATACACTTGTACTAGTTTGCGTGAAACTCTTGTTTACACCCATTTCCAAAGAGTACAAAGCTGGGAATGGTGGAGGATGAGGGAATTAGGACCTTGGGACAAAATAAAAAATACCAAATGGTGATATTGTCTCATAACTATTTTCTGGTTGAGATTTCCGCTTTCATCCTTCCATCCTCTTCCTGTTGAGCAGTGCTGTGGCTACCATTTGTAACGGGCAGAGAGCACTACGATATCTGACTTTAGGGGATTTGGCAAAGATTCTGAGCTTGAACCTAGCAGCAGATACAGAGCACTTGTGACATTCAAAACAGGCCCCCTCTTTCTTGACCTCTCTGATTTTTATTGCTTATCTGGTATACGTAATCATTTTAAGATGTCGCCCCTTACTTACCATAAAATAACCATGAATTTTTTTAAAAAGGTAGATAATACATTTCAGACTAAATCTTAAATGTACCCAAGACAAAGGGGAATGTGAGGTTACTGTTGTGAAGGATAATTTCTGGCAACTGATCTGAGAGCTGCTAATGATTTTAATGAGCTTTTGGAAGCATAATCCACCCATTCTGAAGCTGGTGCCCTGCTGGCGGTGACGATGCTTTGGAAGCTTGACAACGTAAGATGTTTTCTGTGACGAGACTTCATAAAACTTCACGTGTCATACAAGGAGCGGCTTGTCTCCCACAGAATTGCAATAGGAAATCTGTAGCTGGAAGGATTCCCAGCTGTGGACCTCCAGCAGGTGACACATGTGCTCCCCTGGGTGCTTGGGGATTAATGGCCAGGCACTGAGATCTGGCGCTGTCAGGTGCAAATCTAAAAATCAGCTTTTCCCCCTGGCAAATCATTGCACCTCTTTATTTATTTAATCTGTTTAGGTTACAGGTTTTTCAGAGGCATGTTAGTCTCTGCCTATGTGTTTCCACAGTGTGTGGTTAGGACTTAATCACAGTTGAGGCTATCAGCCTACAGTAATAGGAACAGTGAAGTAGCAATAAATTGGGCAAAGCAGCAGTAGATGCTGGTCCCTCGGAGGTGGTTGGGATAAGGTCCTCCACTGGAGGACCAAAACTGGGTCACTGTTCAGCAGAGACCAGTATATCTGTTCTAGTGAGGAAAGTGCAATAGGAAAAGATACTTAAACTATTAAAAAAAAAAAACAAAAAAACTCCATGAAGGACCTCTACCTGCATTCTCCTTTGCAGTCTAGTGAACATGACAATGTTTTGCATGTTTGTTTAGCCATACCTGAGCTGGCCAGAGCTGGGGGCAGTTCTGCTGCCATTGAGGGTCCAGCTGACCTCAGAGATAGGGCAGGGTGACAGCTATCCCTGCACGTCCTGCAGTTTGCACTGAGAAGCCATCCCTGAGAGCTGAAAGGGACTGAGAAATGTGTGCATGCAAAAATGACGGGCAGCTTCCCAGCCAGGCAGATGGTTTGCAAAATCAGGAACTTACAGCTTCCTGAAAACTGCACTGAGGTGCCTCAAATTGGGTGATGAAAAGCAGAGGGACCCAAAAGCAATAATATCTTTGGAGGCATTCAGTGTGTCCCAGCAGGACAGTTAGCAGAGTGTGATGGCCTGAAGTACACATTAACAGCTTTGCCATCCTAGAGCACCTTCAACGTCTTCATTAGAGTTCAGCTGGGGAGAGCCAAGAAAAACCCAGTGAACCAAGGGAAAGACACTTGTATGGAATTTCAAAAACTGCCTGATGTCGGAACAAAACTGCATAGCTTGGAGAACATCAAAACAACCTAACTCAACGTCCCTCCAGGTCTGCAGCTACCTTCGAATGCCTGCATTTTAGGAGGCAAGCTCAAAGCAATGCCTGAGACAGGGAATGGCTGGTCATTCATACAGGCAATGGTTTATGGCAGGGGAATGCAGGGAAAAAATGCAAAGAATGCGTATTACTGGTGGGGAAAGAGACTAGGAGACATTTAGACTAGGAAACGCTTAGACTGACAGTTCATTAGCTCAAGTGTTTGTGTTGAATTTTTGACTGGGTAGGAGGACACTGGACAGAGATGTCCCCATGCTCAATGGGTAATATCTGCTGCCCCCCTGGCCTGTGGGGGAATTGAAAATATTCCAGAAGAGAGGAAGAGGAATCAGCAGATGAGAGGTAGAGTCGCCAATAATTTTGAGCACAGCATGACTTTGTGCTGACTACTGGAATCATAGGTAGATATTGAACACGTTATTATTTTAAACAAATCAGATCAAAGATAAAAGGAACTGCCCAGAATTTTCACTGAAAATCCAAATGAAAGCTGGGCTTAGTATTTTCTACAACGTAGAAAAAGTTTGGGTTACTTTTATACCTTCTGTTATAAATCATTGGGCCCAGAGAACATGTTTAAGTACTTTGCCGAATCAGGGCCGTTACGAATGAGAGCCTGACAATGCCGCCGTGTTAATGAGCTTCCAGGAAATGCACAATTGTTTTTAGAAGTCTAATGAAGACAGATTTGTATGAGATCTCATTTGATGCATCCAGAAAACCCAAACTCATCAACCAAACAAAAGCATGGGAGTAATTTTTTTTTTATTTTTTTTTTTTTGTGTCTGATTGTACTTCCAGGAGTGCTGATGTGTAATGCTTTCAAACTTTCATTGAACTTTACTCTCTCGCTCCAGGTGATTATTTTTGCTTGATGTCTGATGTTGAATGATATACGTGCACCTGTGTGATAATGGCTGGTTAGATATATCTTTACCGAGCTGGGAAAACCCAGAACGTCACCTCTACACTTAACCATTTTATTTCTTTTATGGCTCTGGTATGGATTCCTTCTCTAAAAGCTACCGGTGGAGCTTACATTTGTCAGGGGAAATGTGGGTGTTTTATCATACCAGCTGTTTAAAGTCTCCTACAACTTTGCAAACTGCTTTAAGAGTTCTTGCTTTTGTCACTGCTCAAACTTCCAAGAAGAACAAAGGAGAGAACAGCTGGGAGGTTTTAAAAGCAACAATGTTTGCCATTTCACTCAGGTTTAAGCACAATAATTAATAAAACTTCCCCTCCTCTTCCACTCCATCTCAGTGCATAATCACTTCGGAACAGGAATTCTTGTTGGCCTCTTCTGCTGCATTTCAGCAATTACATTCCCCTATTCCAAACCAGCAATTATTATTAACCTGTCACATCCATATGGCACTAGCTTTCCACGTCAAGCAAAGAGGCAGTCCACTTGGGGAAATTTTTTATTAAGCATAATCAAACTTTCTGGTATTCCATTCATCTGCAGAAGAAATCCTGCAGAGGAGCAAGAATACAGCACACATGGCCAAGAGAGGCAAGAAACACCTCGCTTCGCTTCAGCCGTGCAGAAGTTAAGTATATGGTGTAGGTGAATCATATGGACTTCACCTACAGCCAACATGGATGGGGGGCCTCCAAAAGGTGATTTATCTTGGCTGCCTCGGACACGTCTTAGCATGGGATGAATCATTCCCTGACCCTCTCCTGCTCTCTCCACTGACTAGAGAAGCATATCTGACATTAGCAGTTAAGGATATCAGGCAGTTGCAGTTAAGTCAGGCAGATCCTGTCTGGGCAGTGTGGTGGTCTGTCCAGCCTGGTTTTCTGTCAGGCTTTCCATCAGCAGACGATGACAGATGCTCTGCAAGATACAAAACAAAGAGCAGCACCAAGATCTGTAAGTTACAGGGCTGCGCAGTAATAAAGTGTGAAGAAAATTGTTTCCTTCCCCTCTGTGGTGATTAGCGTATGCTCTGAAGTGTGAGGGCTAGATGGATGGCCGCTGTAATTTTAGCCCAACCGAAGCTGCTGGAGTAGATTTGAGGGGTGGAAATAGTGCTGTGGATCCCTACAAGATGAGGCTGAGTCCTCTGAAAGGACCCAGAGGCTTCAAACAATGGTTATAGGGAAACTAAGTAGAGTGATTTTAATGGGAAAGAGCAGTAACCATGTTTTCATACAGTACATGCTTAGAAAAATAATGGCAGCAGGTACAGTTCTGAGTATTTCCCAAAGGAAATAACTCCCACTAAATACAATTAGAGACATTGAAATAACTGATTTTCTTCCTTTCTCTGACAATTAATGCCAGGATAGGTGGCCTTGGACTTTTTTGCTCTGCTCGGGGCATCCCCATGGCTGCTGTTACCCATTGCGCAGGAACAGTCTCCATGCCATGAACTGAGTCCTCCCTCTGACACATGAGATGGGTCCTGCAGTTGCAGCAGGGGTTTTCCAGGGATGAGTTGCCCTCACTTGGAAATAACCTGTTGAGTTCCCCAAGATGTTCAGTTCCCCAAAGCCCAGGATAAAGTAATCTGCTCCCTTTGGTGACCTTCCATATGCCACCAAAGGGAGGGTTGGCTGAATCTAGCCCTAGACCTTGGCCGTTCAGCACAGCATCATTTTGCTGTGACCACACAAACTTGTGGCAGTGACAAGTGTTATTGCAAGGAAAAACACTCAAAGCACATTAAGTAACACCAGGTACTTGTGATTCCCAGCCAAGACTTTTCCAAGATAGTGGCAGGGACACTTCTGACAGAGGTGTTTACAAATCATTATTAACAAAACAAAACACTTTAAAGAGAGTCACCCCAGGGCAGTCTGGCCTCTGTTTAAACAGACTTTTCAAAAACATTTATGGACTTCAATAAAACTCCTTTCACCAGCGAAATTGCCTCCAGGTTGCACTCTGGCTTTGCTACCAGTCTAGTCCTTAAAATTACTCACTGGGAAAGGCTAGTTTTTTTTTCCCAGCTAAAGAGTTCCTGTGTGTGCTGCTCGGCTGTGAGAGTCCTGCCAGAATGCAGCTGGACAGATGTGGGTGGCTGAGATTTGATGCAGTGTAGGTACCAGATTGCCATTATTGTTTTTACTATTATTGTTATTATGTATATTACAGCCTTGCCTAAAAGGTTGCACAGGGAAAGGTTGTGAGTTAGAAATGCTGTAGCAGAGGAACCGAGGCATAGTGGGATCAAATGATTTGCCCTGGTATACACAGGAGGTCGGTGGTAGAGCTGGGAAATTAGCCCAGCTTTCCTGAGACCCAAAATGGTCTCTTTAAAACAGGTCTAACTACAACATTTTTAAGGTGTCCATCACACTGGCATCCAAGCTCCTGTTCCAACAGCCCAAACTGTATGTAAACCACTGTGCTCTGGAAGCTGTTCTTTATCCTTCTGCCAGAAAATGCAAAAACTTCATTAACAAGAGTCAGAGAGATGGCTGCAGAAATGCATTTGCCAGTAACTTTCACTCTCTAGCTCGTATTGTTAACACACCCGGCTCCAAATGCTGGATGGCAGATGGAAATACTCATTGGCCTGATGGATTTACGGATGTCTGAATCCTTGTGGCAGTACGTATTGCCTTCAGAACAACATTTTCTTCACAGTGAGCCAAGTCCTGGTGCAGTTGAAGTTATTGGAAGTTTTGCCACTAACTTTAATGGGATCAGGATTTGGATTTGTGTCTGCAGATACAAAATAACCCACTATTGCAAATTTGGAAAGCGAGAGTTGAATTAAATGGGGTGAGACTGAGGAAAAAGAGAGAAAAATTGAAGCTCTGGTAAGATTTAGGATCAAGTTGTGCTCCCTCTCTGTGTCTTCTTGTTCCTAAGGAGGTAGTTCCACAACCACACAGATGGTATGAGAAGGTCAGCATTCGGCCCAGGAAGGAAAGTTTTTCCATCTCCGTGCAAGCAGCTGTAACCCCAGCCCGTGCTGCTGGTGACCAAAAGCTGTTACTTGTGTGGCATTTGCCTGGTGTGATGCATGAAACCAGGTGTTCTCCCCTGCCTGGTGTCCAGCAAATAATTGTCTACACCACATAGAAATTCTTAAATCCGAGTATAAGATGATCTTGCTGCTACATACAGCAAGGACTTTGGGGACACGGGACTTCAGCCTAAGAACAGTTTAAACACTTCCTTTGAAATAAATGTGTAGAAGAGATAAGAGACAAGAGCAAGGACAATTAATTAACCAAAGAGTTTTAGGTAAGACAAGCACAGACTTGAACACTCCTGTGACACAGACCCTGGGACATGTGAGGGTCCTCTTTTTTCTGTTGCCTCCTCACCTGAAAGAATTGGCCTGGGAGTCACTGCTTACTGCAAGCATTTCTGGTCGGGCAAATACCAAGAAGAACAAGACATTTCAGACAACTGACTCTTCTGGCGTGATTTCTAGCATATTTGGTATAAAAGCATGGTTATAAAACTCACAACAATCTAAATCGGTACCATGGTGGCAGACAGGGAGGAGAGGATGCTGCTTTGGTGTATTCTCACACTACCATGGAATTACATCAGCAACACACAAGAAGCAGAGTCTGGAGATGTCCAACAGGTCCCAGAAGTCCGCGTTTGTGGTGAGCAACACTATTTCCAGGCTGAGAAGTGAAAAGTGCATGCGGTGAATTGGCCTTTTATGACAATATTTCTTTCAAGTCTTTTGGTAGTGCTGTCATGAGATACAGCAGCATGTAAAGGTGGGTTTCACAGTCAAACTCCTCACTCCTGCATTGCCTTGGTGATTTTGAGGCTACTCTGAAACCATCAGGAAAGCTACAGATGCATTTTGTGGGGCAGGGTGATGTGTCACCTCCTGCAAATCACCTCCGTCCACTCCTGGGGAAGAACACTTAACCTAAAAATTATTTCAGAAGCTGAAAAAAAGACCATCCACCAAGATTGCTGAGCATCTTCAATCTAGCTAGAGAGGGAAAAATCCATTGAGTGCAAGCAAGTCTTTTCATAGCTCTGCCTTGAAAGGAAAGACAAAATCCTTCCTCCTGAGCTGCTCTGCTCGGGCAGCTCCAGCTGTGATCTAAAATCCATTGAGTGCAAGCAAGTCTTTTCATAGCTCTGCCTTGAAAGGAAAGACAAAATCCTTCCTCCTGAGCTGCTCTGCTCGGGCAGCTCCAGCTGTGATCTCACCACAGCCTCTCTCCTCCCCGGGCAGAGCGAGATAGCAATGTGGAAACTGCCGGCCCGTGGTTGATTACACAAGGCAGGTGTGATGCCAAGAACGTCGTCAGCCACTTCACTTGCCAAGTACCTGGACGCAGCACAAACGATTGCATCCTGCAGATAGCTCCGTCAGCCCATGAGCACATTCCCCTTGGAGACAGGATGAATGAACATGCAAACTAATGTACTTGTGAGCCTTTCATGTGCAGAGCTGTAACAGATGTTTAAAGATCATCTTCCGGCACTGGGAAAGTGTCTTGGAGGCCCTGGATAGGAGTTTTCTTGGCACACTTTTTTTTCAGATGAGCTGAAGGAGGAAAGTTCCTGTTAGTGATTATTTTCTGTCTGTGAGCAAAGGGCTTATGATGAGTATCCCGGCTCACATATCAGTGAATGCCAACTGGATTAATGTAGATTTTTGCCTTCTCTGTGGGTCCCTATCTCTCAGCAAGCTTTACAAAGATCCATGAGACATACTTTTTGGTGACACCAGCAATTAAAAACCTGCAGCTGCAAGCACCTTGCACTTTCCCTGACAATGCTCCACAGACATGTGAACCAAAGGTGATGCCTACAAGAATCTCAGCCAACAATAATAGGGATTTATGCAGAAATTGTGTCGAAGCTGAGAAAAAAATGCCAGTGTGTTTCTCCTAGGCTGGCCCAGACTCCTAGACACTTCGAGTTGCAGTGTTACAGACCCTGTTACGTATGGTGGTCAGTGTCTTCAGTGAGATTTCTCCATCTTGGTGGAGCTGTAGTAGACTTGTCATCTGATGTTTTGATACAATGTAAGTCGGTCCTTGTGATAACTAGACCCTTGCCAACACCACAGAAGTGTGAAACTTTGCACCTCCCTGAGATTATCCTGGCAGCAGAGCCCTGGGTTTGTTTTGGGATGCAGCAGTTGTGGACATAGCCACAGGCAGTTCAGAACATGGACAGCCTTTGGGACACGACCAGAGGATGCAGCTCCTGTCTCCATACTCCATTCGGTAGGACCTTCCTCTAAGTTCATCAGGAAACCATGATCCTGCCTTGATATGTGAGGGCAGGATGTCTGAGGACCACCACTATGTAATGCTTGTGGACAGGGTTGGCAACAGCAGGTCACCCAAGCTTTAGAAGACATGGCCACTTCTTTGAGCACCTAAAGGATGAACTCTACTGATGCTAGGTGAGGAGCTCGTTTCAAATCTGGCTTGATGTTCCTCTACCTTTGTTGTCCATGAGCAGAGGGGGAATACACGCAGCTCCCTTTTTTAATCTTGTTCACCTTCTTGCATGTTCCCCAGTGTATGGGCTCTTTCCAGCTGTGGGTATATTTGATTTGCAGGTTGCTGAGACTTTACAGTTCCTATTTGCTGTTTCTACTGAATAATCAAACTCCTGGCATGAGCAATCAGGCTCACATGTAACTGAAGTCTGTATTCCTGCTATGAAACCCTACGGCAACAATTTAATCTGTCTTACTGAGGACTGCCCACCCCACCATGAAGCAATGCCTGCAGGGCACCACCGCATGCTGCAAAACTTACTGGGACAAGCCCTGTTTAATCAATGAGAGGTTTTTTGTAGGGTAGCTAAAACCTCTTCAACTCACTCGATGGGTTTGGCTCGCTTACTGCGCAGCTACCTATCTTTAAAGAAGAAGGATCCTTTATCCTCAAAGTCTGATCAAGAGCCTACAAAGCACTAGGAACCTTTTCACCGATTACACAGATCTGGGAATAGACCCCTACTGACTGCTGCAAGAATTTAGACCTTCTTTCTCATGCTGTTGTTGAGGAGAGACAGAGAAGATACAGACCTAGATAAATAAGGTGTAAAAGATATTTTTCTGGTATAAATTGGGACACTATGGGAAAAACTCACCCACTCTCTCCTCATTTATTGATGGTGTGTTTTGAACAGTAAAGCGATATTCACTATTAAATTGTAAGGAGAAACCTAGCATTGAGTGGCCCTCAGAGTTAAAAGGAGTTTTGCCCCAGATGTCAAGAGAAGAACAGAGCCCCCAGATAGGCTTGTTATAACTTCCAATACAAACAGGAGGTAGTTGCTTGCCGTCTGGGTTGGTAAAACAGTGACTTCTGTCCCACTCTTCTGGATTTTGTTTTTAGCAATGAGGCTCTAACACTAAGTTTGTTTGCAGCCTCACTGAACATGGAGTTTAATTCATTAATGTTTATAAAATGCTTTAAGATCTGCAGCTGGATAAGTGCTAAGTAGTCCTATTGCTGTAATACAGATGAATTTGCTTATCTCTCATGTAAATCAGCTTAAAACATTACCCTGAAATTAACAGCTCTGGGGTTAACAATAGGCGCAACCACACTCTAAACTACAGCACTTATCATATCACAACATTACCCTTATTAATTACACGCCCTGCTGTGGTTTTTGGAGCAAAATCAGCTACGCTTCAGATATGGGCAGCCGGACAGCGCTAGGAGGGAAGCGTTTGTAACTGCATGACACATGTGTTAATGGTGAAGTTAAACAGATGGCCCAGTCACTCATCAGTGAAAGTCCACCAGGGGCTGTAAGAAAGAAGGAGATTTCCTATGTAACATAACAATTTGGACATCAGAAGGTTTCGAGTTACAAGATTTTTCTTTATCCTCCACCTGAAACTTTAAAGGGAATTTCATCCGGGCTTCATATACTAATCGAGTTTTATGCTGGTTTGATCCATCTGTTGAGGGCTGGCAGCCAGGTCCACCAACTCCACATAAGCATACACCATTCAGCAGATGGAGCGGCTCTTTGCAGCCGCCGAGATGTGTCTAGAGCTTTCAAATCCCCCATCTCCAGAAGTTCTTGCATGTGATGAGCTCATAAAAGAGCTAGTCCCAGCACTCACAGCATCGTGCACCAGCAGGGCGGGTTTAGGGGCTGAGATGCAGGAGAGCAGGAGCGAGTATTCACTTGTTGCTCATGCATGCATCTCCACTGAAGCCATGAGTGTCAGATCTAACATTAAACCTGGTTTCAGGTGTGTAACCATTCAGCCCACATCAAACTCACTCTGCAAGATTTGCTTTCTCCAAGGAGCATGCATGAGTAACAGATCCTGCAGTACAGAATCACACAGAATCACAGAATCATCTGGTTGGAAAAGACCTTTAAGATCATTGAGTTCAACTATTCACCCTGCACTGCCAGGGTCCCTAAACCATGTCCCTCAGCACCACATCCACACATCTGTCAAACACTTCCACGGATGGGGACTCCACCACCTCTCTGAAAAGCCTGTTCCAATGCTTCACAACCCTCTATGTGAAGAAATTTTTCCTTATATCTAACCTAGACCTCCCCTCATGCAGCTTAAGGCCATTTCTGCTCCTCCTGTCACTTGTGAGCACTTACTCTGGAGAGTCTGAGGGACAGTGATATCACCAACCTGCCAGGCCTATCCATACCCACACTTTAACCACTGTCCCTCAGACCACAAGGGCTTCAACCTTTTGGCCTGTTTGATCTCAGCACATAGACTGTAGTCATGAATGACCCCTGCGATGTCATCCATAGTTAAAGTTCCCCCTCGTTCACAAGCCCATTAAGACTGCCTGCTGTAAAGCTGTAAAAAAGGGGGATAATGGGCCCGGTGAAGATTAAAGTAAATTTACACCTGAATTCTACATCCTTTTCACTTATAGACATGAAAGGGATGATTATCAATATTTTAAAATACATTTCTGACAGTGGTTAGCAGTTCTAACCAGAGTCAGGACTCTGATGTGCACATGCATGGTAGAGACAGCTTGTACTGAGAATGATTTACAATCTAAAAAGGGCACCAAAGAAAGACTAGATGAAGGGAAGAAAGGGTTATTATCCTCAGAGCACCTACAGCCAAATCTTCAGTGGTATTTAAACGCCTATTGGTGTTTTCAAAACTTGACATCTAGTTCCCTTTGAAAACCTGTTCCAGATTTACAGAATCAGTCAGCTATCCCGACTGGAGATGCATTTTCAAAAGAGCTCAGATCCCAATTAGACAACGGGCAGGTTCTCAGAAGTGCCCAATGTGGGGCTTTGAGATGTTTTGGGAAAATGGGACTAAGAATCAAAACATGCACTGAGGGTATGAAAAAGCAGGTTTACACAGCCTCTATCAGCTGCAGCTTGAGATTATGCATTTGGACTTAATCAAAAGCCTTTCTATGAAGAAATTATTCATTTTCACTTCAGTTAAGCAAATATTTACCATCTTCATTTTCTGCAACACAGAAAACTGGGGGTAGTTTTTTCTTCCCATCACATCAACTTTCCTACACAGAACAGTTTAATAGTTACAGAAAGGTGATATTTATTTTATTTTATTCTCAAGTCATCTTAATTTTTTAATTTTCCTTCTCAATCCTGAGGCTTTTCATTTATCTATGCTCCTTTTATAATTGACTGGGATTTAATGGAAGCCTTAGAGTTTCATTTCAAAAATATCAATGAGTATGGAAAAAAATGCTCATTTTACTTATATTTTCCATGTGTGATAAAATGATTTCCCAATGAGCCCAAATTAGAGAGCGGTTGAAGAAAACAGGGCAGGGAAATACAGGAAAAGATATCTGTGTGAACTTTTTTCACACACTCACTGAAGGCACAATATTGATTTTAATTTTTGCCATTTTTCTTTCAAGTAGACCAAAAAATTCTGGGTCTCCTATTGAAACATAAGCTAGCTATTCTTTTGCCAAGAAAAGACCCCATGGTGGATTTGCCCAGTAATAATATCAGCTCAAAACCCATCATTACCAGGTTGATTTCCTGTATTGGGGTCTCCAGGTTCTATGGAGGTGCCTCAGTAAGTGGCCCAAGGTTTCAGACTGGGGTCCCATAGACAGAAACCCCAGAGGAGAATATTTCACCTTTCTTAAAAGTTGTTCTCTGCAGAGCCTCAAGCTTCACCGGGCAGTGTTGCAAGCTCTGCTATGTTATAGCAGGGAAATTAGAGGGTGGTGCATCTGCACCATGCCTAATGGACGTCTAATCGTCTGGCAAGCACAAGGCATCGGGGCCACACTGGCACTCAGCATCTGGCACTGGAAGCACTCAGTGTTGTGGCACCCAGCGCAAAACAGTGAAAGACAAGCCAAAGCTTGACGAACTGGTCATGCATGACGCATCTCGTACATTGGCCCAGGTACCTGGGAAGCACCCTGAAAGCCACAGAGGTCTTGCTATGATAGGGACAACGCTGTGTGTGTCCACATCCAAATATCTGGGAGGGCAGCTCTGAAACGCCATCACCTGCTCAGGTGACTGGGGTGTATTAGGAGGGGGTATGTTTACCTTTCACACTGTTTTTGAAGTGGTGGAGGTCAGGATTTTTCCTCATGTGCAGAGTCCCATCATTTTCTGTGTCCAGCTTAAGCTGTCAGGGGGATGATGTATCTCTCTGCTGTCTCAAGGCAGCGTTTCACAGGGCAGGATTGCAGGAGCATTATTGCTCAAAGCCCGACTGTGACTGTCCAGGAGAAAAGTCAACCAGTCAATCAACCATCATCACTTTGTAGATGTGAGAACGCACACCTATGATCAGGGCAGGTATCCTACAATCACGCAGCTGGCACTACCTCATAGCCGGAGACTCCAGGGCTTATGGGCAGGCATTGCTTTGAGGGCTCATCACCTTCTTGCAGCAATAATATACTACAGGTGGAGAGCAGAAAGGCCTTACTAATGCACAAACAGAAATCAGATGCTCAATCCAGATTTTTCACTGAGATGATTTGTGCCATCATAAATCTACCCTCTTTGCTTATACCAACAGCTCACTGCCAGCAGAGAAGGAACAACAACTGGGCATCACTGAATGAATAACACTGTAGCTCTTGTTAAAAACTTTCTTCTATTTTCTTCTCCTTCACCTCTTCTCCATTTTTTAGTTTGTAACATCAAAAGGTGTTGAAACAGGGGCTCCCTTATGTTGTCACATTGCAGAGGGTCAAATAAGATGAACTCACAAGGTCCCCTCAACCTGTTTATCTTCTAGTTCTGTGATATGACTCTATTTCCTGGGGATTAATGACCAGGTGGTGTCAACGGTGCTCAGCTGCACAGTAAACCATCAGCTCCTTCAGGATGGGCAGTATTTATCCCAGCATGTCAGTCATGACTGCTGCCCTCTGGGTCTAAGAGCTCTGAAAAAGCCATTGTGTTTTTCCATAGCACACATTATTCCCTGGAAAAGGGCTAGAAACAAAACCTAGAAGTAATCGCCCATCATTGCAGGACAAGCACTCCTGCATGGTACCTTCCTGTTTTGCCCTGCTAAGCAAGCTGTTAATCAAGAGCCAAAGCTCTAGTCATGGGCACCTTGCAAATAATTTCTTGAGAATTGCAGAGGTCTTCAAACACAGCTTATTCCTGGGACATACTGAAGCAGCAGGTATCAACATCTTCTGAAGGCGGGGTGGGGGCTGGGGTGGTGGTAGTGGCGGGGGGGG
>NW_010429749.1:0-202 GCF_000710305.1 Buceros rhinoceros silvestris | reverse complement strand
CTGAACAAGAGCTGCCGTGACCTTGCCATCATCACAGCCTGGTGCCAGAGGAGGTGTTTTGAAATGTCTACACCTGCAACTCAGTCACTGGATGGGGATGCAGAAGGTTGTTCTGGCAGATTTGAGTTGCTGGGATGGGGCATGTGGACAAAAATACCCAGGAAGCAGCAAGGATCTCGGGACACATCATCATCATGGCTTG